>NC_056728.1:1748972473-1748977473 GCF_019279795.1 Protopterus annectens | reverse complement strand
TCGAAGATAAAATATGTCCAAAAGGGGATCTACTTCCGTTTTATGTAACTTAGATATACCAAATAGTTTATCTGTAGATGCCTGATCAACCACCATAAAATTATATTCCCTAGGGGTAAAGTATCCTTGCTCAGACATTTCTAACAAATATAAATCTATGTTCTTAAACTATTAATAACCTCTTTTTCCATAATAACTATGTAACATTCATCTCTTAAAAGAATTTGTTTCCATTTTCTCTATATATCTACTTTTTCCATAATAACAACTCCCATACCTTTATCAGCTTTTATGACTCTTAAGATCTTGATTATCGCTGATGTCACGTGAGGCTTGATTTCTTCTTCTGTCGAGCTGTAACATTTTTTTTTCTGATTTATAATTAAACAAATTCCTAATGCCTCTTTCACAAACCTTGTTAAAAACATTTAAAGTGTTGTTTAAATGTGGGTTAGTAATACTTTTCTTCTTTAACATACAACTACCTAAATGTTCATAATTTATTATTCATAATATACTTTAAGTTTAATTTTCTCGAATACAATTTGATGTCTAAAAGAACATCAACAAAATTAGACCTTTGGGCCGGAATACATGTAAATCCTTTTTTCTACACTGAAAAGAGAGCATCTGCATACTCTACTTTAGTTAAATTAAAAGTAGAACAATTATATGGTCTGAAGTCATCTATAGTAATACAGTTATTCAAATGAGCAATTAATGACAATGCCTCCCCTAGCTGTGACCTCTTCCTCTTCCACTGAGTCCTGGTCATCCCCTGACGGTTTCCACATCTGTCCACTAAAAAATCTTTCATAGATGTTTGATTGACTCCTTACCAGTGTTTGTGAGGATTTTTGTTGATTGGAAATTTCTGCTTTGAGTAGGAAGAAAGTTTCCCATAGTTATAACAATCCAACAACATGAAATTATGAACACCCTTACTTCTGAGAATACCCTATGGGTTATGAAGCTGGAGAAAAGTGGGGAGTGATTTTGATGGATATGGTGAATTATATAGGCAAGATGTTAGAGTTGTTACTTGACACTAACAAATATGAGGTTGTTTCACTCAATGAGGTTCATGTAGCTTATAGTAAAATTGATTTGTTTTTAAGTGATTTACTATTGGCAGATGAGATTTCGCTTGACAAATATGATGCTCTCCGCAACCCATAATACCAGTATTATTTGGTATACCAAAGGTTCACAAGGACATCCCAAACCCCCCATAAGACCTATTGTTTCGGCTAGCAGGTCTAAAACTTTCCCATTGGCCACATATGTTAACAAAAAAGTAAATAACTTTTTATGTAGCTTTAGGTATATACTGAGGGATTCTTGGGATCTTTTAAGACAATTTCCCAATATGACAAATGTAGAGGATGTCAGGTTGGTTTGTAGAGATGTACAAGACCTTTTTGGGTGTATTCCCTTGGAAGAGGGATTGCAAAGGTCATCTCAAGCTTTGACTTCCTATGACTACATTACCCCTTCTGATATTAAGATCCTTGGTTTTATGAAAATAATCCTGGAAAATAATTTTATGATTTTAGAAGGGGAATTTTATAGACAAAAGCAGGGTGTTGCTATGGGGGCAGTTTGTGCCCCCATCTTTGCCAACCTTATTATGTGGGTATGGAAGCAAAATGTTTTATTCAAATCTGCTTATATGGATTGCTTGGTGCATTATGCCCGATATTTGGATGATATGTTCATGATCTGCAACTATTCTGACATTAAGACGAAGGAATTATTGGATTTCATTAACTCTTCCACCACTTTTCTCAGATTTACCCAAAAGGTTATCCAGAGTTCGGCTAGATGTTCTTGGTGTGACAATATATCTACATAAAGTCGAATTGAAGTCTACTGTATACAGGAAGCCAATGTTCTCTAATGCATATTTGCACTTCAGAAGCTCACATCCTAAGTATCAAAAAAGGTCCCTTATTAAGGGACCATTTGTCCATCTCTCTAAAATAGTTTCAGAAGATTTTGAGTTTCAATGTGAATGTGATGTTTTGCAACAAATGTTTCTGGAAAGGGAATATCCTTTGGAATTTATTTCTGAAGTTAGGTGTGAGGTGTGCATGCACAGAGAAGGTAGGTTCAGCCCAATTTTGGGTAAGGTTGAACAAGCCTTTGTTGATTCTAAGGCAGCCAATAAGACTAAGATACTTTTGTTAGAATACCATCTGGTTACATACGAGATTAGAAACCTCGTAAACAAATATCGGACAGTGTTCAAAGCTGACAGGGATTTATCCCACCTTTTGGGGATTAAACCGGTTATTGTCTAGAAAAGGGGGAGGAATCTTAAGAATCTGAAGTTACTAAGACTGTGAGCATCAAACTGGGGAAGGGCATGTGTAAACTTCAGCCATGAAACCATTATACTTGGAGATTTTAACCTTGACTGGACTACCTGCTCTTCTAACTCCCCTACTAACTTTATTAACCTGTATAATTTCTGTCAAAACAATTAACCACCCCACACGCATCGACAAACACACCAACATGCAATCCATTCTTGACTGGATTTTAACAAACAAATTCAATATTAGCTATGATGCTGGGTGTCTCCCTGACACACTAACTGATCACTTCCCTATCTATTAGAAAACATACACACAAGGCCTGTAACATTTCATTTCTCTACATTTGCAATAAAAAAAACTTTTCTCCTACCTTATTTAATACTCTTCTTCAGCAATATGATTAGGCACCTCTAAAAACTCTTCAGTTGGACCATGCAGTTCAGTACTTAAATAGTGTTTCCTACAAATACTTAATGATCTACCCCCCAATTAGAAAAATTCATACCAAATCCAGACAGCTTCCCTGGTTGTCAAAAGACATAATTCTTCTACTAAAATAAAGGGACAAAGCCTGGTATCTCTTTCAGAATAATAGAAGTAAACAAAATCTCATTACTTACCACAACTTAGAAATCAAACCAAAAAACTAATTAAACAAGACAAAAAAAAACTGCTTCCCAACAAGTCAGCTAAAATACCAGAAAAAATCCCAAAAGATTCTGGCAAACAATCAACTTCCTTCTCAATCCAGTAAAACCCACTACCCCATCCCCAACTCGGACCAACCCAAATGACTGCACAGCCACTCAATTTAACTCCCATTTTATTAACTCAATAACCTCTCTACTAAACAGAACCCCTAATACGTCTCTTTCCATACCTCAAACCTCCAACAGTTCTACCCTGCCCTATCTCAAACCTATGGAAACAAGTTATGTTAAAAATCTCCTTTCTAAACTAAGACCATGCACACTAGCTGCAGATCAGCTACTTGGTGACTTTCTACAATTAGCTGCTACTTCCATTGCTTACCCTATATCTATTCTCATTAACAGTTCTATCTCTGAAAAGTATGTACCACTCCTCTGGAAAATATCTCATGTCATACCCTTACATAAAGGCGGTCCCTCTACTGATGTATCCAACTACAAACCCATAGCCATTTTGTCACCACTTGCCAAAATCTTAGAAAAATGTATACACAAACAGATCTTAGACCACTTTCTGTCAAATAATCTATTATCTGATATACAACATGGCTTTCGACCTAGGTATAGCACCAGTACAGCTTGAATTAGCTTTACTAATACTGTAAATCAACTAGTCTCTGCTACCTTCCTAGATATGTCAAAAGCATGTGACACTGTATCTCATCAAATACTTATCAATAAACTGGCTTTCTACCACTGCAGCTCGGAAGCATTAAGCTGGTTTCATAGCTACCTGTCAGATAGGAAACAATCCACTTTATGGGACAATAAACTCTCTCCCTAGCTTCCTATATGTGTAGGTGTCCCACAAGGATCTATCCTTGGTCCAATTTTATTCACAATTTTTACCAATGACCTAAACTCCTCAGCAAATTCAGCCTCAATCATACAATATGCTAACGATGCTTCCCTAATCTGCTCTGCCCCCTCTATCAAGGAACTCCAAGAAAAAGTCAGGCAGCCCTCCACAATATTGGAAAGTACTTAACAGCTCACATCAACTTATAGTTAACCCCAATAAAACCAAGCTTATGGTCTTCTAGAATACCTCAACAACAACCAACCAATCACCTATAGCTATTTCCTCCTCCTATGACACAAAAACAGAGCCTGATGGACATATAAAACCTTCTAGTGCCACAACTGATAGTGGACTTAAAAAGGTTCATGTCAAACTGGGCTTTCTCTATAGGGCTAAATCGTATCTTACTGAGCATGCCAGACCAGCAAAAGCCAGAACCCATCTCTTATCTTCCCTGTTTTACTGTTCACAAATATTTACCAAACTTTGCAACTCTGAACTGAATAGCCTTGAAACTTGCTATAACAAAATAGCCAAATTTGCCACTAATCAGTCTCAAAGATCTCACTACTGCACTGCTCTTCTCCAGCTGAACTGGTTAGAGCTCCCTCGCCTGCTTACTCTGACTCAGCTACTAACTGCTCATACAGTCTTATACAAACCTGACAACTGCCTAGCTCTATCTGACCTTGTCCAACACTACACTAACCTAAAATCTCCTAGGTCTGCTGATAAAGTATTGTTGAAGGTTAACAAAACTCAAAACTCTCACATCTCCTTATACTCACATATCATTGCCAAACACTGAAATTCTCTACCTCAGCAGATTCTGTCCATCAATGATACACATTCATTTAAACAGTCCCTAACGGAATATTTCACCAAATATAAGCTTTGCTCATGTTCTTCACCAGGCTAACTAATTTAACCCCTTACTGTCTAACTTTCTTCTCTCCATCACCCAATGTCAATATTTCTTGGCAATTGAGCCTTCTTAGCTTCAGTTTGTGTTATTTTTTTTCCTGAAAAATAAATATTTTTGTTTTGTCTGTATGAATAGTATAACCTTATTGTACTACCATTGTTATATGCTTTTAGA
This sequence comes from Protopterus annectens, assembly GCF_019279795.1. NCBI lineage: Eukaryota > Metazoa > Chordata > Ceratodontiformes > Protopteridae > Protopterus > Protopterus annectens. The sequence goes on along the minus strand of NC_056728.1, from coordinate 1,748,972,541 downwards.
TACAATGTCAAGGAACTTGTGTTTGAACTCCTACTGTAATTGTCATATGTACAAATGTATAATTATGT
>NC_056728.1:1748211910-1748255287 GCF_019279795.1 Protopterus annectens | reverse complement strand
AAAAATAAAATCTATAGATAAACTGCTAAACTACATAAATATCAATTTTGGTGAAGATATACAAAAATTTCCCTTGTCATGTAACTTGGAGATATAATGAGTCACTGAATATGAATAACTCAAGGAATTCTCATCCAGATGCTGCTTTAAAAAAAGAACTGCAACTGAAGACATCTACCTTACAGGAACTAACTTTGAAGATGGATGGCTTTAAAAATGACTTAGAAAACCTCAAATTAAATTCTCAAAAACAGACTGATACTCTTAAAGAACTATTACAACAACATCATACAAAAATAACAAATACAAAGACTTCTCTAAATGACATTGAAGGGAGTTTCAAAGCGGAAGAATTCCAAAAAGAGTTTCTGCTTAAATAGAATACATGGCTGCTTAACAAAATAGATGACTTAAAAAACAGGGAAAGGAGAAACAACATAAGGATATTTGGTCTGCCTGAAAACACTGAAGGAGAAGACTATTTTATTCTTAACAACCTGGATTCCTGAATTTTTAGACTTGAAAGAGTGACTTTCATTTGGAATTGAAAGGGCACATAGAGCACTGAGGAAACTTGCTTCTAACTCAACAAATATTCCATCTAGATCCATAGTTATAAAATGTCTTTCATTTCTGGACAAGGAACTAATATTAAAATCTGCTTGGAGAAAATCACCCTTAAAATACAATCAAAGCCTGATAAGGTTTGGCAATGATTATTCTTCCAGAATATTAGAACAAAGGAAACAAGTCTTGCCAATAATAAAGGTGTTGAAACAAAACAACATTAAAGCACAGCTGGCCTTTCCAGCCAAGATATATATACCTTTTGCCAATGAGATGAGAACCTTTAATTACAACATAGTGTCTATCCCAGAAGAAATGGAATGGATGGCCCCTACTCTTAAAAGAATAAAAGAAACAAATCCTTGGACTGATACTAGAAAGAAGAAACAAAAAAATGATTCCAAGATAGCTGTCCCAAAAAATAACTCTTACAACTACATCTCTCAAAGAATCAACTAATATGGCACATCACTTGTCATCTGTTTTTATTTAAAAAAAGGGAGGGTTTCTTAAACCACTGAGAAACAGTAATGATTTATTCAGAATGTTCAAAGAGTCCAATAATTCTTCACAAACAAAGGTATTTCAAGATGGGTTGCTATTTACATTATATATAAGCGAAACAAAGCAACATATAATACAAACATAGAAGTTTCTATTCCCCTACTTGAAGTCAATGAATACTTATCTTGTTCATTTTTCATTGATTTTACTTATAAAAATTTAAGTAATTAATTAACTAATTCAACAAGGTACCATTCATCAGAGTTCAGACTCAAAGCTAACAAATTAACATCATATATAATAGCAGTAACAGTAGAGTGTTTTGAAAAAAAATGTTGACATGGAGACTAATGCCTTCTTCAGTTAAAGTATGATTTAGAAATGTCATGTATATCCTGATTAAATAATAGTAGCAAGCTCTTAGTACAAATGTCATCATTATTCTGTCTAAATATAGTTAATATCAATTATGGCAGGTATCACAGCTACGAGTGCTGTTTGATCAGTGCTGATATGTTGTGCGTGGATGCAGCTGTGTCTGGTAGCTAGGACAAATGTCATTATTATTCTGCCTAAACATAGTTAATATCAATTATGCCGGGTATCATAGCTTCAAGTGCTGTTTGATCAATCCTGATATGGTGTGCATGGATGCAGCCATGTCTAGCAGCTAGTATAAATGTCATTATTATTCTGTCTAAACATAGTTAATATCAATTATGGGAGGTATCAGAGCTTTGAGTGCTTTTTGATTAAGCCTGACATGGTGTGTGTGGATATAGCTGTGTCTGGTGGCTGTTGTATGTTGCTGTTTTTTTGTCTCTGGGAAGCTGTGGGTTGTGGCTTGTGATTGAGGTTTACTGATGCTTGTGCATTACAAAGAGACCTTTGTGGAAGGGGGTGGATAAAGCTGTGATTTGGGATATTTTGGCAGAGAATAGTTTGTTTATTCATCTGCTGAGTGAGAGGTGGGAACGCTGGAAGAATGTGCTATCTTGTGTTGTGGCAGCTTGTTGGGAGTTTTTTTTTTATCTGTTTGCTCTCTGTTCTTTTCCTAGATGCTGCCACACTGAAAGGAAGGGAATTTTGGTTTGAAGTTGCAGTGAAGTGAATGTTTGCTTTAGGTGCATCATGAGCCTCTAGTATACAGTACACAGACATGCTAACAGAGGCAGATACTCCCAGGTTGCTATGGTAATGGAGACAAAGTGAAGATAATGATTAATGGCTCTGAGGAGCCACCAATATGATTCTTGGCAATGAAGTTTTTGGTTTAAAAAAATATTATAAAGGGGCTGTTTTAAACCACATGTATACATATTGATGGTCTCCCAACACTTTGTTTAGCTCAAGTTGATTCTTGAGAAAAAAATAAATAAATAAGAGAAATTTTATATTTAAAATGTATTTTGGTCCAAACACATTAAGGACTTACATAAGTGTGGAAGTCTGAGTCACTGTAAAAGACTATGAGCACTTATTCTTGTCCAATACCCTTTGCAGTGGTCTGGGAGGTGAGCTTGCTCAGACGTGTTGGGCATATGGGGATAGCTGATTCTAAGGTTGTTTGGGGTTGGCGGGAAGTCATCAGATTTCCTTCATGGAAATATATGTGGGAATGGAAGGTGTGTTGAGTGGTTCAATGGCAGAGTTGCCACTGCATGGAACAGGCTGGTAAAATGGAACAGGACAAATATTGGTTTGGATATTTTAAGAACAGACTGGAAACATACCACATGAACTAGTGAATGGTATTCTGGCAAAACTGGATGGGCATTGTTGCCCATGCTTGAAGTACTGATATGTGTTTATGTAAGGATGGAAATATACTTATAACAAACAAGAAACTAGAAGGGTCTCATAATTTAAAGTCTATGGACTGCATAAACATGCTTGGAAGGAGCTAATAATAAGAATAATCATTGCAGCCTGTGGTCTCTCAAATAACTAAGCAACAGCTCAAAAACAAAACCACACAGAATAGTTATATAATGTATGATTTTAGTAAATCTGGACATAGATTATATAATCTTCAATTAAGATGAAGCAGTCTGCTGAATTTAGCTATTAAAGACAGGATTTAATAACATGGGCTTGTGTATAATTACACTAATGTTTTGTTGTCATAAATGACATACACTATATTGAAGCTCAAGGGGAAGCATGATGACGTTCTAATATAAGTTAATGTGCATAAGTCATATAATTGCTTTCACTTGAATTGTAGTTTTATAACCTATCTTGACCATACATAATACTTAAGCTGTTATCAAGGTAACTGTTTTATACATGACACCAAACTGACAAAGTTGTTCAAGGAAAATAATAGAAGCCTGAACTAGGAATGGCACAGAATGTAACAATCATATTCTGAACAAATAGTATTAAATTGACAATAATCACTCAGTTTAACCTTTGCTGATTATACAAAATAGAATGTTGGCATTTAAATCTAAAAACTTTCAGTATATGCCATGTTGTGTCTTTTGGCTTTTCACTGTTAGGGGTCGCCACAGCGGAACTCCAGTCTGCTAATGACTGGCAGTTGATTTTTATGTACCGAGTTGCCAACCCTGATGCACAACCTTCGACAAAGGAACGCCCATTCACGCATGTCTCCACGCAGTAGACACTCTAGCTGTGAGTCGAATGGGACAGCGTCTTACTATGAGGTGACAACGCTACCACATCAGTATATGCCATAAAATATCAATTTATAAATATGGAAAAGGAACTTGTAATCATTAATCACAATAAGTGAGTTTGCTCTTTTTAATCTATAGATTTCACTCATTTTATAATAAGAAATGACAGATATGAAAATCCTTATGTGGAGGAAATGGGGGAAGAGGGATGCACTGATAATTAAAATGCACTAACATTCATCAATGTTCACATAAAACAAACATGATGCTTTAAGTAAGTTAGCAACAAAGACAGTGATTACTTAAATGCTGGCAAATGATGAAATACAACTTCTGATATATCCAGTAAAATACATTGTATTATAAACATTACATATAAATATTATTACCATCTATTTATATTAAGTAATAAGTTTTGAAAGACTTCATCAATAAGGGTGACTATGTTAAATAACTGTGTGCTATAATCTAGTATTGAGGTTTTATATATGATACATCCTACTTTACTATGATTGAATTGCTTGTTGTCTATCTTTCATGTAAATATTAATTGCTTATACAATAAGCAGACATTTATATTGTATTAGAATTCTATCTAATCTACAATAGTACTATATCTGTTCAAAACAATATAAATATTGCTTATTCCTGTTACAAATATTCTCCGTATGATAATTCAATTTATGGAGCTCAGTTGTTCTGGATTGTCAAGGCATGAGTGATAATCTGATGGATTTAGGTTTATCCATCAGATTAGGAATGATTTTTATTCCATTGCTAGTGAGGATCTTAGTTTTGTTAACATTTATTAATTTAAATTTATTCAGTAAAAACAATTTAAGTTTGCCTAAACAAAACATTAATTTATTGATAAACAAAGTATAAAACTGATAATTTCCTTTAAAAGCTCAAAATATACTTTATAGTTATCAGAGGAAAATGTTTAATAGTCACAATAAAACAAAAAATACATAGTCTAAATAACCTAAGATGGATTTAACTTTATTATCTTTAAATACCAATGGCTTAAATAATCCTAGCAAGAGATCAAATCTACTGAAATATTTAAAACTGAACAAAGCACAAACTGTCTTCCTTCAAGAAACTTATTTCAAAACAAATGACAATTACAAATGGAATGCTAAGGAATATATGATATTTCCGGAATCCAAAAAGACAAAAAGGGTAACAATTTTATGGAAAACAAATGTGATTAACCCAGAAATCATTTATATGTATGAAGATGAAGAAGGCCTTATGGCATTAGTAACAGTTAAATATAATAACAGAATATGGACCCTAGCCAATCTATACTGGCTCCCAGGCATTTGAACAGCAACTGTTAAAAAAACACTTGGATTTCATTTCCAATAATTATAAAGGCAAATTAATATTAGGTGGAGATTTTAACTGTATATTTGCTATTTCTGAAACTACAAATAAAAGACCACTATGTACATATGCTGTATCAAAAGTTTTAAGCTAGTGGGTAGAATCATTACATCTTGTAGATACTTTCAAACTTAAAGAAGATAAATCTTTGTTGTTTTCCCATCAAGATCACAGATTTGGTACCCAGACTAGAATAGATAAAATATTTGCTGCCCATGACTTACACTCTAAAATCATTAATTTCTCAATCACTCCCTGTCCCTTTTCAGACCACAATTCATTGATACTAAAACTTCAAAATGGGTACAAACCATTAATCTTTAACTCCAGAATTCCAGCATATATAATTAAAATTAGAGAGTTCAAACCCTGGTTATTATCTGAATTACAGTTATTCTTAGATATTAATTACACCACACAGATAAATAAAATAATGATATGGGACTCATTAAAATCTTACATATATGGTAAAACCCTAACTTGGTATAGAAAATCAGAGAATGGGATTCTGAATTATTAGATCTACAATCCAAACTGCTGTCAGTAAAAGCTGAAAAAAATCAAAATCATTTGGAGATGAAAAAGAAAGTAGAAGTGTTAAACAATAAATACAACAAAATTCTAACACATAAAACTAGTTTTGCTTAAGAAAAACTAAAAATTAATACCTTGCCACTTCTCCAAAAAGTATACATAATTTATCCACAAGAATCAAAATACAATCAAAAGCTAATAACAGTAAAAGTATCTTCCATGAAAAGAAAGGGAAAGATGTATCGGCTATAGGTGACATTCTTGATGCCTATAGAAATCACCATATGGAATATTTCCAAAAAGAAAATATACATATTGATCAATTAAATTTAGATGAAAAATGTTCTAATATAAAAAAAAAACAGAAAAAATAAAACTAGATCTGCAATCACCCATATCCTACAAAGAAATTACAGATACAATAAAAGAGGGCAAAAATAATAAAGCTCCATGTATAGATAGCATAATTATGGAAATATATAAACTTTTTCCTTCAAATATACAATCCCTCTTCCATAAAACTCTATTAGAAATTCAGTCACAAACTCTAATACCACCCTCTTGGAGATATTCCTTAATCACATCAATCCTAAAGGAAAAAAAATACCCAAACCTCTGTACCTCATATAGACCTATATCATTATTAAATAATGAATATAAGATATTTATGACAATATTTCCTAACAGAATGAAAATATCACTATCCAAAACAATAAATAATGATCAGACTGGATGTATATATCATAGACTCACACATGACAATATGAAAAGGATAAATTCTCTTATAGATTATGTTAATAAAGAAACTAAAGAAACACTCATAATTGGCTTAGATAAGGAGAAAGCCTTTGATTCCCTAAATTGGGACTATTTATCTAAAATCCTAATGCTATTTGAATTTCCTGCATCCTTTGTTCCTCTCCTAAAGAATATATATACAAATAATTTAGCAAATGTCCTTTTACCTCTGAATCCATACATTTAACAAAAGGCACTAAACAATGATGTCCCATGTCACCAATTCTATTTGCTCTGGCTATTGAAATATTGGCAGATTCAATTCATAACAATATAAAAATCAAAGGAATAGATGTTTATGAGCAATACAATTCTTTCACATGACTTCAGGACTTCATTTCAGGAAATCAAAATCAAAATTGTTATTTTTAAATAAAAAAAGAACTGTAGAAAAAGGAAGATCACATCATAGGGAAACAAAAATCTATCTTAAAATATCTCGGAATTGAGTTATGCAAGGATAATGAATTAGTCTCAATGAGTGGCCATGGTGGTGCAGCGGTTAGTGTTGCTGCCTCAAAGCAAGAGGATCTCTGGTTCAATCCTCAGCTGGGGTGCCTTCTGTGCGGAGTCTGCATGTCCTCCCTGTGGTCATGTGGGTTTCCTCCATGTGCTCCAGTTTCTTCCCACATCCCAAAGACATGCTGCAGATAGATTGGGCACTCTAAATTGGCCCTAGGTATGAGCACATGCATGTGTGTGCCTTCTGTGGAAGGTTGAGCACTGGGCTGGCAACTCAACACAGTAAAACTCCACTGCCAGTCATGAGCAAACAGGTGATCTGCTGTGGTGACCCCTAACTGAGAAAAGCCAAATGAAGAAGAGAAATGAATTTGTCTCAAAAAAACTATAATAATATCATCAACACAATTAAAATCTCTGTGGAAAAATGGAACAAAATAATATTAACATTTGAAGATGGACTACAGTTAATAAAAATGGTTTTACTGCCCAAGATCCTATATATGGCCTTGGCAATACAACTATTACCAGAAAGGAATAGAGTTAAAGAAATAAATTCATGCCATACAAAATTCCACAACAGGACTGACTAACTTTACAGAGTATTCTGTCATATTCACAAGGTTTAAGCAGAATAATTAACAATTCTTCATTTAAAGAAATACCTACATTTACAAAATACATATATGAAATCATACATAATGACTTTGACATGGGAAACTGCACTTCAAAATTTTACAAAATATTGATAAACTATAAAACATCACCTAAAACCTCTTAGTGGAAATATATAACAAGAGGACACTCAATACAGTTAACTGAAGATATTAAAACAAATATCTTATTATCGATAAAATATCCATCCTTTATACAATACTGGAAAGTTTTTAATTGGACATGCTTGCACAGAGCATTCTTAATCCCAGACAGGATCAGTAAAACTAGTTCTTCCACAAAAGGAATATGTTGGAGATGTGAGCAAGTATACAATGTAGATTGGAACCACATTTTCTTTGATTGTGTTAAAATTAAGCCATTTTTGGAATGCTATTAATAACTTTCTACACACTTTATTTAATGAATCATTTTATTTAACTACAGCTGTTGCATTATTAAGTGTGAACAAAGGCCTTCATTTGAATAGGTCAAAAATGTATCTAGTATGGACTATACTTGCAATTTCAAGGAAGTGTATAACAAGAAGATGGAATACAAACACAAACACAATACCAACTTTGGAGACTTCTACAGCCTACTGAAGACCACAGCATTATTGGAAATTAAAATTAAAGAACTAAGAATTTATCCAAAGTCATTTATCAGCAACCCTTGGGGAAAAGTCTTATCTTTGATTGACACTATACAATAATTGATCAGACACTCTGATAATGGATTGGACATACTTATAAAGTAACTGTATACATTAAGATCTGTTATAGTGTCAGGCTAATGTAAATAGTGTACATAGTTATTTAAGATGTTAAGTATAAATATTATGGAATTCATTCAAATGTATTTGAAAAATAAAAAAAAAATTTTTGATAAGAAGAAAATAAATGGAAATTGCTTTATGATTCTTTTATCTCTGTTTCAGGTCAGAGCAAACACAATCCACTGGATTTACTAAACTTCCATACAGGACTAATCTAGTCCTGCATGGAAGTGGCAGTTTAAGAGGAGGATGGCAGTGTGCCATGCATATTAAAGAAGGTGCGCTGCCTGAGCTCCAAATCCTACATGGAGCGTGGATGAGTGCAGGGGGCATGTCTGAGAGCAGACCTCTCAGAATAAACATGCCCCTGCAAAGTAGAACAGAAGAAAGTGTAAATGAATGAGCAAGAGGTGTCCACATATCCCCAACAACAGTCCCCATGTGTTCAACAGCAACAGTACATTTAAATAAAATGAAGAGACCCTTTTATTTATTTTTTTAATACCCCGAGTACAGCTAACCGTAGGTGCGCGGGTGTGCCCATCGCTTAGCTATGGTTAAAGCAACTGAAAAGGCTGAAGAGGATAACAAGGAATATATATGCAAATGAAGCAGCACCGCAATAGTGTAGTGGTTAGAGCACCCGCCTAACAAACATGCATTCCCGGTTCGAGTCCCACTGCAGCACATATCATTTTCCATGTGAAATCTGTATATGAACATATTTTTACATCTTTTAGCTGTATAACCTATTTAATAACATTTAAATGTGAACTGGAGTAGTGTATTAAATGCACATGTGAAGTGTCAGTGTCATAATGAATAAGGCACTAGTAAGCAGGTTTAATTACAAATAAGCAGTAGTTAGCGTGTTTAAGTGTGTTTGCACTGGGGTAAGCATTGCATACACAGATTAAGCAAAGTAGAAGCCAACTGAGTGTAAGAAACTGTAACCAGAGGTTAGCAGTGCTTACCATCACGCAAACTCACACAAACCCGCTTACAACTGCTTTAAAGTGCCTTACTCACTCTGTATCCAATGGCCCATGTTCTGCCCAGCAACAAAATAAACTGCCTTTGCAAGGCTCAAACTCAGGATCCTATACACTATAGTTACAGTAGTTGACCACTAAGCCATCATAGCAATAGATACAAATGAGGTATCAGCAAACTAATTCTCACCACAGGAAAATCAAACCAAACATGTGAACTGAATCTATGTACAGTGTGAAGTGGTATAACCTACTACATAACATAAATATGTGAAATGGAGTACTGCAGTAACCATAGATTTGAGGTGTTATTGTAATAAAGTGTAGAAGTCCCCAGGTCCCCATACAGTGCATGTACACATAAATCACGGATACCAGACACATATATAACCTGTAATGAAGAATAAATCATTGCCAAATGGCAAATATAGTGATAATCAACTATGAAGCAATACTAACCGCAGCACAGCTCATGTTAGTAAGTGTAAGCAATGTGTAGGGGAGCCAATTCAATCTGCCTAGTGGTATACCTCTTTAAGCAGTGCCAGCCTTATGTAAGCAGGTGCGCCCACAGCTTAGCCTTTTCAAAACTGGCCAATCACTGGAAAGTGTGGGAAAATGACCGTATTTAAACCCAATAGGTGGGAATATGTCTCATAACTGGTTGTAGCTTTCTACTGCAGGCAGAATGGCTAGTGTGGGTGAAGGCACTCGATTCAGAGCACAGCGCTGGGGCATCCAGGAGTCAAAAATCATGGTATAGCTCCTGGTGAAACACCATAATCAGAGACTACTGCAGGGCCAGTACCAGGGCTCACAGTACAAAATGGAGGCCTGGGACAGCCTCGCCCGTGACCTCACCAGTGCCACAGGTATCCCCCGGACTGGTTAGCAGGTCAGGCACCGCCATGCTGACCTGAAGCGGTAGAGGGGGATGTACTGGAACAGTGGATCCAGGAGTCTTGGCAGATGGCCAATGCCCCAGTGCTGAGTAAGTACACAGTCTACTAAGTAGCAAATAATTCCCTAGCTTGTGTATACTATGGATAGGTATGGCTAATTATCAATGCATTTCTCTGACAGCTGCAGATGAGCGGGCTGTGAACCAGCAAGCCCATGATGCTAGGCTGCAAAGGCTCCATCGCAAGACAGATTAGTAATCAGTCTGCATGTACTGCAATAACAAAGAATATAAGAGCCTTAGAAAGTGTTATACCAGTAGAAATAAATGTGTTAATAGTCTGTGAATAAAGGTATAACCCCTGGAGTGCTTCTGTTTACTCTTCTCTCATATGTTTACGATCTGTTCCATACTATAAATAGTACTGTTGCATTTTAAGCAGTGTCACCCACACTGTGGTATGCAGATAAAATGGGTATGAAGTCCTGCATAACAATGTTGGAAGTGTCAAGAGGTCAGTCATATTGTACAAGTTAGGAGACTTACATAGAAAACAGTCAAAAGCTTTACATCAATTCCATGATAGCACAGTGTACTGTGATGTTAGCAATAATTTTTTGTCACACAGCAGGGGTTCGACTCCTGGGAGTGCTACTAAGTTGTATGCATAATCATACCCCACAACTGTACAGACTGTGATGACAATGTTCAGATAGAAAGCTGTATGCATAATTACATAATTACACCCAACTGTACAGAATTTGCTTGAATGTTCAAATTGTAAGTTGTATGCATATTTATACCCCACAACTGTTCCAATCTGTCCAGCATGTCCAGATAAATGGCCCATATCACCAGCTTGGTACCGTGTTCCCCTGAACATTCAGTGTGATGATCCAAAAAATGTAGGCAGCTGTCAATGACATATAACTGATAGTCAAACATGTACATAGTCAGAAAATGTATATGAAAACAAACCTGTAATTCTAGCACCTCACCCAAAGTGTATGACAGCAATTCTCAACATTTGATGCATTAACACCTGCAGCCTGTCATGCCTGTATGTAAGACACAGGTCATGTATATAATAATCTATAAACATCCCAGTGTACAATATAAGGCCATTGTGTAGTGCCATAATACATGTAAGGGAAAGATCACTGCAGTGACTAAGAATGTTGTGAAAACTACAAGGATATATTAGTTGTTAATTGAACCATCTCTCACACCCCTACCATATGAGCATAATAACCCAATGACACTCCTCTGTTGGTATGTGTATACTCCAAACTTTTTTGGGACATATGTCCTAATGGTTTATAAATATTCACATTTGTTTCTATGCATGTGCCATGCTAAAATACACCCAAATTGGTGGCCTGTTGCCATCAATGAAACCCGCATGCTCCTGTAATGGCCTCTGTTGTTCCATATATGCATGTGTTCTGCTTGCTCTGCAACTGTGTTAAATCTGGTGTGTCAGGTTAATGGGAATACCTATGCATGCTGTTATAACTAATCCTGAATGCTGTTGACTGCTACTAACCCATATCTGCCATAAACCTGTGACAGCACAGCTTGTATGGGAAGGCAGGTCCCAGCAGACCCAGCTGTCCCACCTTAGCTGGCCATGGTACCAGGCACCAGCACATCTGGGGCCCAGCCTGGGACTTCCTCCTCCATGGGCCCTATGCCACCTTATGGAGGAAGCGCTGCAGGGGATGGGGCTCACCCCCCTCGGAGTGGGCGCAGAGTGGAACCTGCCACCTATCAACAGTTCCAGGCCGTGGTGCATAGGGAGCTCGATCTGGAGTACTGAGAGTGGCAATGCCAGCTTGAGGGCCGAGTGGTGCTATTAGAGGGTGAGCCTGCCCTTCCTACATAAGCCCAAGCACAGCCACCTTCGGGGCCGTAAAGATGCAGTGGTGACTGCCCATGGGTGAGGACCTCAATCCCAATGTTTCTAGTTGGGGGCTTATGGGCTTGTGACTTCCAAACACCCTCCCGGTCCAAGGTGTTTACCCTCAACATGTGTCATATACTGGCCCTGTATGCGTCTTGTGTGTCTTGTCTATTAACCTACCCAACCTCCCTCCCCAAATATACCTACTACCCCTCCCCAACACCCCACTCTCACCTAAAAAATAAGGGCAATCTGTTCCCACAAAAAAATCACACCCCATACATAGCTCTCTATTTTGCACATATGTCCACTGGACACATGTAATCTGGTCTAATTGGCATCACAATGAATATATGTTGTCCTCTCCCCTCTCCCAGGGGTTTGAGGGTCCAAATGTACCTGAAAATATAGTGTATATGCACAGCTGTTGCTGTAGAAGAAATGGGCAGCTATAGACCTTTCCTATACCCTTCCTGCATATGCCTAGCTATTTTTCCTACTCTCTTTCCCTCTTTGTGCCCCATTTTTCACCACTTTCCTATCGACCCCTTTTTTTTTCTTTTAAAGGAATTAGCACATGGGTAAGCGGCAGTAAGCACTGTTAAGCCCGGTAAGCGGGTTTGCACAGGTTTGCTTGAGGGTAAGCTATGCCTACACAGTTTGTGGAATTTGAAGCTAACTGACTGTAAGAAAACATAAGTGCACAAACCCATGCAAACCTGCTTACAACTGCTTAAATGTGCCTTAATCACTCTGTAGCCAACGTCCCTTGTTCTGCCCAGCAAAAAAATAAACTGCCTCTGCAATTCTTGAACCAAGGACCCTGCACTCCATACACAAAGTGATTTACCACTAAACCATAGCAGATATATATAACCAAAAGTTTTCACAAACATATCATGCAGCACAATCAGTCAGCAGTACAGGAAATGTATTAATATCATACCATATGTGGTATGGTGGTGGTGCTGCGGTAGCGTTGTCGCCTCACAGTAAGACACTGACCGGTTCAACTCTCAGCTAGAGCGTCTTCTGCATGGAGACATGCGTGAATGGGCATACCTTCATTGAAGGTTGTGCGTTAGGGCTGGCAACTCAGCACGTAAAAATCAACTGCAAGTCATTAGCAGACCAGAGTTCCGCTGTGGCGACCCCTAACCGGGAAAAGCCAAAAGACACAGCAACAACAATCTGTTAATGCAAGATGTCTGGACAAAGTATGCCACACTGTGGGTACAAATAGGGATATATGTCAACTAATGCTCTAATACACTTAAAATGTTGCTAGTTACACAGTTATATGTATTAGAACACATGTAGAAAAAAATGAAGTCTGAAAAACCAGAGTGTTGGCATTAGTTACTGACTCCAATGCTGCAATCATCCATGACAATTGCCAATGAATGAAGAACAGGCCAAAATATGAGCCGAAAATGCATGGACATAATGACAGATATATATCTGTAAATGTAGATAGATAGACAGCTATGTATATATATATATATATATATATATATATATATATATATATTAATGTATGACTCACAAATAATCTTATAACATCAATTGTATATAGATACATGCATATGTTCATATGTATGTATACATATACATATATATATATATATATATATATAGATATATATATATATAAATATATATATATAAATATACATATATATATACAGATATACATATATATATATATATATATATATATATATATATATATATATATATATATATAGATATAGATGCATATATATAGATATAGATTTTAGCCATATGGGATATATATAGGTACATACACATATACAAACAAAAGGTATCAGTAGCCATACATATGTAGTAGTAGTGTGGAAGTACTGGGTGCAAAGTATATCCCTCAGCGTCAAGCCTGTTAACTGCCACCTGTGAAATGTGTAGTGTGGCAACCATTCCCACAAATGAGAATACTGACATTAAACATATACCCACCCACAATTCAAAGGACATGACACGACACACAGGTATGCATACACAGATAACCTTTATTCATGTACTATACAATAGTGTATGCCAGTACTTATACCACATAAGGTTTGAAATATGTAATCAGTGATGAATGCAAGGCCCACACAAAACAGTAGATGCAAGCAATGTGTAAGTGTATATATATATATATATATATATATATATATATATATATATATATATATATATATATCATACTATGCTGTCCAGGCGAAGGCCTTCAATAAATACAACAGTAGAAACAGGATTTGCCTTCAGGATACGTAACAATCAACAATTACAGATGTAGTTCAGCAGCCTCCAATTACACCCTGTAGTCAAGCCCTAGAGGGAAAAGTAACACTTGTGTTAATGTCACAGTATCTTGTACATAACATTGCTTAACCTAACAACTCACTATCACACTGAATGACCCTCGTCTTAACAGTTATATCCCTGAAAAGGTGTCATAGCCTAGGTTAATGGCATTGAACCCCCCCCCCCCCAGTAAAAGGCTGTACAAGGGCAAGGAACACTGTGCCCCACATACTTACCGCTGGAATGTACAAGGGCACATATGTGTTCTCCAGAAGTTGCCCCATATATATGGACTTGGCCCAACAGTTGGTGTGGGAGTCCATGACATGACTGGGATGATAGCAGTAATGCTAGCAGTAAATAATGATAGGCCATTACTTAACAACCCTTCCTTTATCCCAGCAGGACAAAGACTGGCATATATGTGGAGGACAGAGGCAGGAACATAGGTCCATATTTGCATTATTGCTGTTACACACTCTGGAAACTGTTGGTGTTACAGGATTCGTTGCAGCATACCCTTATGCAGAAATATGACATTGAAATACAAATTGATGCAGCCATGTACTGATAGAACTCAACAGACAGAATGCCACAGATATATCTGGGACAATATCTGTGTGGTGCACAGACAAAGCCTAACAGCCAATCACCCTGGTATCATATGGATAGGCCCACAGTTGAGAGCTATGCAGACAGACAACATTCCATGAAAAAGTACCATGTACACAGAAACCCTGTAAGAACAGCAAGATATAATGCACACAACAACACTACTCACACTGTCTGTATGGCTGGAACCTTACCCAAATGTGGATTTGGCCTGTGTCTGCAGGTTCTACTGTAAGAGGTATTGCTACCTGCTGTCTGTAACACTGATGTCCACACACAGGAAGGATGTCATCCATACTGGAAAGGTGAAGGGACAACGCCCACAGAAGGCAGCAATTTAAAGTACAGGGTTGCCATGACAGTGGTTCACTGAAGTACTACACAGTAGGCTGCATGCAATTAGCAACTGATGGACACTGACTGGTGCAGAGGACACCACCTGATCATGTGCCATACCAACAAAAGCTTGTTACAATCTATTCAAACCAGCTCAATCACTCTACTGGAGAGACTGAGAGAGAGAGAGAGAGAGAGAGAGAGAGAGAGAGAGAGAGAGAACTTCAAAAAAGGTAACAAAGCTCAGGGTTGTGTTACAGTGGGAAAAACATAACAGGTATGTGAAACAGATATGCATTTATGTGCATGTAGTATATGGCATAGAATAATAGAATGTATAATGTGAAAGGATGTATATGTGCCATCAGTACTTGTTCCTGTAATGATGTTCTGCTCAACAACTGCACTGGACAATAATGTCAGTCTCTGTGGGCAGTGGGACGGACTTGTCAAATGTGCAGATCAGCAGTGAATGGCAAAGATGTGACCCCTGATATCTGTGTTCTGTAAATTACTGTAGCCAATGGCTGGTGGGGGTATTAATACTGCCACGATAGACACATGGGTGACAGACCACACCACCTGCAGGACAGTCATGTTAAAGTGTAGCATAGCATGCCCAACTGCCTTAGCAGTATAATATGTTTATCTAACGTTTGTCACCATATATACCTCCCTACTGTTAGTCTATGTTCACTTGTGACACCTGTCTGTGTTGTAACAAGGCAGAACAGTTCAGCTGTGAAGTAAAGAGAGTTACATGAGTGTGGTCCAGATGTTGGCATGCACCCCTCTTACAGACATACATATGTGTGATATATATTTACAGCTGTGTATGTCTACAGAACCTCGGACAGTTATGCATTTATATAGGTATATAAACAACACATAATGACATCTACACATATATGCACATATGTATATATACACATATGTATATATACACACACACACACACATATATATATATATATATCTATATACACACACACACACACACACATATATATATATATATATATATATATATATATATATATATATATATATATATATATGGGTCTACCTGAGAACGTCGACAGATGAGAAGACCAACAAAATCACCGACGCCAGAGGATCGACAAGTCAGAAGACCGACGCGGATGAAAACACCGACGCTGGAGAACACCGAGATGGGAAAGGATGTGTATGTAGTGACGGACGTTATGGTGCAAGTAAGGTAAGTGTGCGATGTTGACGGTCTGTAGGGATAGTGGGTTAAGTGAGTTAGGTTAGAAGCGGTTAGGTAAGGTGCAGTAGTGATATTTTTTGGGGTGGGGGGGGTTAAGTGAGTTAGGGTTAGGGCACGGGTTAGGTGAGTGTGCGATAGTGATGGACCTTAGGGTTAGGGTTTTGGTTAGGGTTGTAGATAGTTGTGTATGTAAGGTTTAGTGTTTGTTTGTCAGATTTTGGTGTTCTTGTGTTGTGTGTGTGGTTTTGGACAGGGGATTTGTTTTGTTTGTTGGTTGTTGTTATGATGTGTTGAGTGTATGAGGTGTCATGTTTGTGAACTGTCTATTATGTGGTGTTGGTGATGTGTTGTCGTTGTGTTATGCACTGTCGATGTTGTCAGGTAGATCCATATATATATCTATATATATATATATATATATATATCTATATATATATATATATGTGTGTGTGTGTGTGTGTGTGTGTGTGTGTGTGTGTGTGTGCATACAAACAGATTTACATATATATATATATATATATATATATATATATATATATATGTGTGTGTGTGTGTGTGTGTGTGCATGTCTACATATATATATATATATATGTGTGTGTGTGTGTGTGTGTGTGTGCATGTCTACATATATATCACTACCAAGTACAGTCTGCCTCCCATAGAATATGTAATATGTGGAAGCCATCAACATCCCCAGGATACAGATACACCAACACTGATATGCAGATACAGATATACCTATATATATATATATATATATATATATATATATATATATATATATATATATATATATATATATATATATATATATATATATATATATATATATATATATATATATATATATATATATATATATATATATATATATATATATATATATATATATATATATATATACATATATATATATATATATATATATATATATATATATATATATATATAACAGTGGTGCCCAAAAAGTCAAAAATGAAAAATAATGCCCTTCAGCATGGAACTGCCAAAATTCAAAATTGAAAACTCACAGAAAACTTCTGGTGAGAGGCCCAGCTACAAAGTTGTTAAAATCTAGTCCATCAACAGGCATGATAGGGCGTGGTCCTGCTGCTGTTTCCTTTGGATTACTTACAGGACCACGCCTATCATGCCTGTTGATGGACTAGATTTTTAACAACTTTGTAGCTGGGCCTCCTTCACCAGAAGTTTTCAGTACTTTTCAAATTTGGCAGTTCCATGAAGGGCATATATTTTTCTATATATATATATATATATATATATATATATATATATATATAAATGTGACTACACATACACATGCAGATATATGTACAGTAAGATACATATGGAGAAGGTGCACACAATATGGAACAACCACTATGCCTACAGTTAACACCTGAATAACTGGACCCTGTATGGGCCACACATACTAATGTCAGTCATTGCCTGCAACATATACCCATGGAAACGTCATAGGAAAGACACCATACACAGGTTTGCAGAAATGGGACTCTTTAATTGTATACTATAACAGTTCTATATGCCATGTCATATAGCTGTTCAGATACTGACAACCATATAAACAGAGTACTGCAAGTGTGAAACAGTTACACTAATACAGTAGTCTGGAAAGGTTCACAACTGTTGCTGTCCAAGCCAAGATCTTCAGAATGTACAACAGTGAATACAGACTGGGCCACAGGGTACCACACAATCAACAGTATGCACTGTAGGTGTGTAGTTCAGCAGCCTTTATCTACACTCTGTACAAACTCCGTAGGAGGTAAAGACGTTTTGTGATCAAATGGATTGTAACTGGTACATAACAAGGCATAACAAACAGAACAGTCTGTATGGCAGGAGGCAATAGGCTTGTAGTACCCCAAGTCATGTAAGTAATGTCAATATAGGTGGAGTATATGGTACTGTACATCCAGATACCTTGTGGCAGCTCACCCCTGATACCCCAACATTTTGTAACAGCCTATGTCATTTATGGTGCTCCCCACCTAGACTCATTAATACAGGCCCATATACCACTGTTACATACACTGGCCTCTGCAGTGCATAAGGGTGCACATGTGTTGTGTAGGTGATGCCCACATATATATGGCCCCAACCCCAGTGTATATGTGGGGGATACAACAGCAGTAGACTAATGGCAGCAATGGCAGTGTGATATATTCACAGTCCACTACAGAACAACCCCCATCAGCATGACATATGCACAAAGCTTGGTATGTAGATGGAGGACAGAGGCTGGAACACAGGCACATATGCGCAACACTGTTGCTATATATATATATATATATATATATATATATATATATATATATACATATGGCTACCTGTATAGGTATATGTACATATATTTTCACCATATGCCCTGGACATGGAGTGTAGCTGTACCTCAACCCCTAAAGTCCCAAAGTCGTAGTGAAAAGGGATGTCAGGTATGTATAGCAGGTATATTACTAGACTGTTGCTACTGTCATTGGGATTGTCTTCACAGACATGGTGTGTGTGGATGCTGACATCTGCTTATAACATGTGTGCCATTGGCTACTGACAGACATCCTAAGGAAATCATTGTAAAGTACCGCTACTAGCATGTAATGCCAATGTGGAGTGCAGCAGAGATACACTCTAAAGGTATACACATAATCCTTTAGTGCACCACATGTGTACCAGGCCTGACAATATGGATGTAGACAGCCATGTAGATGGGTATAACACATAATGACTGGTATACATGCAGCAACATAGGTGTTGGATTCACATACTCCTGTCTGGCCTGACACATAATGACTGCTGGTACAGAGGTGCCATGGACACATACTACCCACTAGATATTGACATACATCTGTACAGGATCCCACTGCTCTGTCTGACATACTTGACATTTAAGGGAGTCCAGGCAGCAGAACATCTGGCAAGTATCTGCACATGACATCCCACTGGTTAAGTACGCTACGCTGCTAGGCATGTAACAGTGCACTGTGCAGGCTACAGGCAGACTGGCTCAATACTGGCCTACATCTCATATGGGGGAATGCACATGTACCTGCATATATAGCAGGCTCAACAGCCATGTCACAGCAGATGGTAAGATACACCTGTGTGACTGTGCATAACCACATTAAATGTGAACACAGCCACAGCCACATATGGTAAGCTAGCATAATATTACAGTATATCGACTATCTGCTCTACACCATCCTCATATGTGTCACTCACAGAATAACCCTATATATACTGGACTGCTACACAGTTTTGTCTGATGGCTGTCTGTGGTATGGGACATATGTGTGTATGGCCCTACAAACATGTATGGAAAAATGGTACCATACAGTGGGGCAGCATATAGCACCTGACAGAAGGGGAGCTAGAACAATGACATCTACCACAGTCTGTACACAGACTAAAGTACATATTAACAATACACAGACTGCCGACATTCACAATCACTACACAGACCTCAGTACGGTACAAACATCCACAGAATGTCCATCTTATGTCATGAAATATAAACCCTACTGTACATGATGTGTAGCAATCTGATATATCACTGGTTTGTTATCAGATATGATGACACTATTTATGGTGTACAGCACATATGCACCACTTCATGCATGCCATATGTACAAAGGGTTGACAGAGGTGTGGCTGACAGCACATACACAGGGTCAGTATAGACATGTTGCTGTGATAACCTCATATATTGTCCATTGTAATGGGTTTTTTTGCAACATATGTCCTATGATGGATATGAAGTCAGTAACTGCCATGGCCTTCACCATCTACAGACTGCAATATTCACACTACCTTCTGCATTCCACAGATAGATGCTCCGTGACTAACACATGAAACCAAAGGCACAACACTGCCCAGTCTGCAGATGGCCCTGCAGATGGGGATTCCTCATATACATGGAACTGACATGGCAGGTATTGTGACATGTACGACAGGCATATCTAGACAAACACTGTTGAATCAACATTACTCCAAATGCAGTATAGCAACACTTACAGTCTGTAGTCAGGTCAGGCACATCCACCTCCTGTTTGTTGCTCTCTTTCCACAGTGTATGCTGCTAGAGGTAAATCTCCAATCCATCTGAGATGCTGTTTGCCAAACAATAGATCTAGTTTCTGCTCACAGTGACTAAAAAGGCCCAACACCACCATGATGTTCCTAGGTATTGGAGTGTTTTTCCATGCAATTGGCTATGGGATTGTTACCACAGCTGTTCCACATGCAATCAGCTAGGGAAGGGCTGCAATTCGTGCAGAGGCCATCAGCTGATTATAAGCATCATGTAAAATACACATGCCTAAGCAAGGCAGGTGTGGGTCTCCACAGCCACCAGAGAGGGAGTGGGGGAGGCTGATAGAGGCAAATACATGTCAGGGAGTGATGGGAGAGTAAAACTGAAGCATGTTTGTGTCACACACCTACCAGCACAGGGTATCAACCCCCGACAACTATGTAGTGCTATTACAGTTCGATGCAATTATTGGATGCACCACATGGGTTACCTGATGTGGAGCACTCAGAACATATATGTGAGGTTGAGTGATATCTGCAACAGGGATACAGTAGATATACAGTAGGTGTTGTACATGTGTCTGTCTGCATGAACAGGTGCCAGCATCAATACAGGCGCACTCACACAGCGATGCACACACATTGACACACTTGGCAGGGCCAGGAGTGCAACTCATCACTAGTGGGATTGCCACAACATGTCAATGTGCAGGTATCACATGCACCACACGGGTCATATGGAGGCTGTATGGGCAAAGAGTATGAGGAGATGTCAGACACCAGACAGCATGCTTCAATATGCCCTGGGGGAGTTGTAATGAGTGTGGATGTGGACATACGCACCATACAACACACACATACATGAACACACAGGGTGCCAGTTCTGACATACATGGGTGCATGTCTACACAGGTGTGTGGTGGTCAACTGTGCCAGCAGGCTGTACAAGGGTAGGCAATGGGTATACCTTAGCACCAGGCCACATGACAATGGCCTGCATTGTGGCTCAGGCCTGTAGTTACTGCATTTGCCCACACAGGTGGGTATTGTATCCCTCATCCAGTCACCTGAGTGACTATTGTGTGTGGCCAATGCTGTACACCACATGCCATGTATATGTTCCATAGTCCATGACATGGATTGTGTCTGGGAAGTGCACACCTCCCACATACATGTACAGTGGCATGTGGAACTGTACCTGGGGTGTTTGGCCCATGTTGTGAACACAGATTATCATCAGATGTGCCAGTCTTGCCCACCTGTGGCAGGAACTGGTAATGGGCAGCAGGTTTACTCTTCACCTACATTGATGGCATGCCAACAGCATTCCCTGAAGTTAGTGTCATCTGTCCATACAGGGCATGTTGTCAGGCATGGTATATCCATTGTGAGTTACATGTGAAGGCACCACAGGTGGTGCAGGTGTCCATTGGGGAACATGGTGGAGGTGCACTGTCTGCATGTATGTGCATATTGGAATGATGGGCAGAGTGACATCCCCTCTGTAGCCCACTGCTATCACTGCATAGTTACTATCAGTGGCCAATATGCAGTGTACTACCCACATATTGGCTGTTGCCTAGGCATGTGTGTGTGTATGACACATGGGTTGAGTGTGTGCTCTGGGTAATAGTGGGGTTGCTAACTTGGATTGGCTGGCCTTGATGTCACAAGTATGGGTATGGCTTTGCACCCCAGCCACCCAGCTAATTCACATCCGTTATCCCAGTATGGTTGACATTGTGATGTATAGTAAGGCCACCATAAAAGAAATAAGCAAAACCCCCTCCACATTGCCCACACACACCTCTACACAGGATACGAGTTACACACACCTGTCATGTCTGGTAGTAGAACCCCTATTTAACTAATTTATTACACTACAGCACTATGCAGTTATAGTATGTGCCATGGACATTACTGGAGTACTTCTTCCCCAAAGGTGTATTTTACAGTGAATGACATCAACAGGATTACCAAAGTAGGGCATTTCAACTATAATGTGAGTAACTAGCCTAAAATGCATTGCTCCCTACACAAACAGTGAGACACACACAAAACACCCACAACAGACATGTGTGGGTATAGAACCCGTGACCAAGGCCTATTTAACACTAGTTAACATGGTGCAGTTACAGGCACACCACAGGAATTACTAATGAACGTTCTTCCCCAAAGTTGTATTTCAAAATGAATGACATCAGCAGGATTGGCAAAGTAGTGCATTTGAAAAGTTCTGCGAATGAGTAGCCTATGATGCATTGCTCCATACACAGACATTGAAACACACACAAAACATCCAGAATTGCCATAGGTGGAGCTGGAACCCTACCACAGTTCGAAATGACACTACAGCAGTACGCAGCTATAGGATGCACTGCAGAGATTACTGGGCTATGACTTTCCAGAGATGTATTTCTAGGTGAGTGACATCAGCAGCCCTGCCATAGTTGAGTATATGAATTCTAAGGAATGTGAGCAACCAAAAAAGCATTGCTTGTTACTCAGTCAGAGACACAAAGACACGCACGGTTGCCAAGTCTGGGGTTAGAATACCTATCTAACTACTTTATCACACTACAGCAATACACAGTTACAGGACGCGCTACAAAGACTACGAGGCTATTATTTTCCCAGAGTTGTATTTCTAGGTGAGTGACATCAGCAGCCTTGCAAAAGTTGAGTATATGAATTGTACGGAGACTGGGGTTAGAACACTTACCTAAGTGCTTTATCCCACTACAGCAGTACACAGCTACAGGCCACACTACGGAGATTATTGGGCTATTGTTTTCCCAGAGGTGTATTTCTAGGTGAATGACATCAGCAGCCTTGCCAAAGCTGAGTATAGGAATTGTACGGAATGCGAGTAGCCTAAAAAGTATTGCTCTCTACTCAGTCAGACACACACACACACACACACACACACACACACACACACACACACACACACACACACACATTTGCCAGATCTGGGGTTAGAACACCTACCTAACTACTTTATCACACTATGGCAGTATGCAGTTACAGGGCATGCTATGGAGATTACTGGGCTATGACTTTCCCAGAGATGTATTTCTAGGTGAGTGACATCAGCAGCCTTGCCAAAGTTGAGTATATGAATTGTACAGAGTGTGAGTAGCCTAAAAAGCATTTCTCTTTACACATTCAGAGACAGAGAGACATGCACACAAACACATACTCACATAGTTGCCAAATCTGGGGTTAGAGGTGTATTGCTAAGTGAGTGACATCAGCATCCTTGGCAAAGTTGAGTATATGAATTGTACAGAGTGTGAGTAGCCTAAAAAGCATTTCTCTTTACACATTCAGAGACAGAGAGACATGCACACAAACACATACTCACATAGTTGCCAAATCTGGGGTTAGAGGTGTATTGCTAAGTGAGTGACATCAGCATCCTTGGCAAAGTTGAGTATATGAATTGTACAGAGTGTGAGTAGCCTAAAAAGCATTGCTCTCTATTAACTCAGACACACACACTTGCCAGGTCTGGGTTTAGAACACCTACCTAACTACTTTATCACACAACAGCGGTACGCAATTACAGGACATGCTACAGAGATTACTGGGCAATTATTTTCCCAGAGGTGTATTTCTAGGTGAGTGACATCAGCAGCCATGCCAAAGTTGAGTATATGAGTTGTACACAGTGTGAGTAGCCTAAAAAGCATTTAGCTCTACACATTCAGAGACAGAGAGACATACACGCAAACACACACTCACATAGTTGCCAAATATGGGGTTCAAACTTCTACCTAACTAATTTATCACTACAGCAGTACGCAGTTATGGGACACGCTATGCGGATTACTGAGCTACCACTCACCCAAAGGTGTATTTCACATTGGGTGACCTCAGCAGGGTTGTCATGATACTGCTATGGGGAGGGCAGTGTGTGCATGGGCCGTATCCATTCATGTAGGGGTTGTCATGCTACATGCGGGCACACATGGGATCATATGCCACAAGTACATGTATACAGCTACTAGGTGACTACTTTCTTGTGCAGTCATGTTGCACAGTTGGCATGTGCACCACATAGTCTGTCGTGCTGACAGATACTGGTGGCTAGTATCTGCAGTGAGTGATACCTGTACCTCATGTGTTTGGGGCCCTTTGGCTGTGTGCTGGGTGGGACAGGCCCAGATGGCTCCTTGTTACGGTCACCCTCTTCCACACATCTATGTCCATCTACCTTTGGCTTATTATAGTGTGTTGTCCTTACACATATGTCTGTATTCCTATCCACTGTGTGTGCAAGGCAGGAGTGTTGCATACTGACATGTGCCTTCAAATAAGAACTGCAACTGCCAGATATGTCTGGTCTACTGGTGTTTGCAGACATGGCCTTCATGTGTTTAAGTGTGTGACCATGCCCAATATGACCTTTCAGTATGTTGTTGACTGACATTGTCTTCATTCCTCTGTGTGTGAGCATGCCTAGTATGGCCATCTATATTGCATGTGTGGAGCAAGTCCAAGTAGCTTGTACTGTGGGGCTGACCTTTGTGCTGTACACTGACAGGTAGCATGCTGTGTCTGCAGGTTATACATTGGTCATTTGGCATTGACTGTTGCTACATTTCTGCATAGCAGGGAGGGACACCTGACTGTTTCTACATTTCTACACAGGGGTGGGGGGGGCACACCTGACTGTTACTATAAGTGTACGTAGGATGGTGAGGCACACCTGACATTTTCACATTTGCTAGGACTGTACTGGTATGTCAGGTACACCATTTCAGTCTGTAGTCTTACCTATCTTGCTGACTAGAGCATACCAGTGTACTATAGATCTTAGCTTTAACTACCTACATATTAGTTTCTGACTTCCTAGCCTTTACAACTTACATCCAATTGCCTGGCCTGCTGTAGTCTGTATGTGTAGGCATGGGGGAGGGAATACCCATAGTGCTCATTCAGATGCCATAGTACAGCATTTGTTTGTGTTTGTCTACACCTATCCTGCTGGCTGTGACTGTTGTTGGGTAGGTGCCCCCCTCAACTGGCATGCATGAGTCCCTTACCTTGTGGGTGTCCCAGTATTGAAGGTGTTGCTGTAGGGCTGCCTATGTCAGATGCACATAGTACACTCCCTATACATGGCTGAATACAGGTAGTGTCATGTTTGGCATCCCTTTTACTGTATGTGCGAGTCAGAGAGATGTGTCATTTCCTGGGTCCCTACTGTGTCAGTGCATGTGCTATGTGTTGCCTCTTTGCCAAGTACAGGGCATAATGGGCATGCCTCCTCCTTCTGCCTACTGGGGCAGGCTCAGGTTGTTCCTACTCCGAGTCACTCTGTGCCTATGAAGGCTTTGGCACTGGTGAGGGGCTGTGTGGCCCTGCCCCATGCTGTTCCTGCTGCAGCTGTTTCCGCAGGATCATATTGTGTAGCATGGCACATACAAGGACACTTTGGGTACATGTAGTTGGTGAGTACTGCAAGGCTCCACCGGATGTGTCCAGGCACCAGAACTATGACTTGATCATCCCCAACACATGCTCTATTATGATTCGTGTTTGTGTGTGTGCCTCATTATGTAGTTCTTTTTTGGGTGTGTGCATTTCTGATGGGTGTCATCAACCATGGCTCCAATGCTTATCCAGCATCCCCTACTAGGTGACCGTGTGGGATGACCCCATTGGCAAATGTCTGGTACAGCTGCATCAGATGCCAGATGTGGGAATCGCGGTAGCTTCCAGGGCAGCCAGCACACACATTCATTATTATGCCCTGGGCATCGCACACAACTTGACAGTTGATGGAGGGGAAGCCCTTGCGGTTGATGTAGACCCTACCCCACTCACCTGGTGGTGCTTTAATGCATATGTGCGTGCAGTCTATTGCACCCACTACCTCAGGGTATTATGCTATTTGTTGGAAGAGATGCATATTGCTGGCCAACGGCTCATGCGTGATGTGGAAATATTCATGCTCACTGACATGTACTGACATGGCATTCAGGAACTGGTATAGTACCCTGGATGCTGATGCCTGTGAAATCCCCATCATATCCCCAGTTGGTCTTTGGAAGGTACCTGTAGCTAGTATTCTTAGGCCTACACATACCTTGGTATCCACTGGGATGGGTTCCCTTCAGTTAGTTCTGTGTGTGAGGCGTGGCTGGCACAGCTCAACAATTTGCTGTAGGAGGTCCCTGTCCACTCTATAGCACTCCACTATCTCCACCTCATGTAGCCCTTGGTAGGTTACCCTGGGTCTGTACACTCTTCTCCGTCTCCTCACTGTGGGTTGCTCAGCAGCATTCACATCCTCACCACCCTCAGCCTCTTGCACATGCTGGTTTATGATAGCAAAAGCAGCCCCTAACATTTTTTCTTTTGCTTTCATTTTGTAAAACTTCCCTGCCTCTATACACCGGTGGTGCAGAGGTTTTGGGAAAAACAAGGGGGAAAGGTGTTTGCATAGTTTATAGTGTTGTGCTAGACTGGGCTGCTGCCTGTGCAATTGGCTGTTTCTGATACATTTCACCTGTCAGCTAAGCTAGTTCTCCTTAATTACCTTCCTACTGCTGTTTGCCCTTCCCATTGCCTTCTTGTTTAACCCTGTGTGCCTGCCACACAAATGGAGTGCTAAAATGTGCACAGAGCTGCTATTTCCTATTTTAACTTCCTTTTTCTTCATTTAAAACCCGGTGTGCAGTTCACACACCTGCTTACACTTTGTAAAGAGTGCTAGGCAGTTTGGACACACCTCAAGCTTAGCTGTGCTAAGCTAGGAGCAGTCCCAGGCCACAGGGCTCCAATCCACTTACAGTATGCCTGACATACACTCCCATGATGTCACCTATATCCTAGTCTTGCACCCAGCTATTTATACTCTTACACTCTTGGGACCTGACTCACACTCTGTTGAAAACTGGGATTCACTAACCTTTCCCTCATTTGCATAAGATTGCCTGCTAATGCATAGTTACATGTCCCACACTGAGCCTCCCCTCTTAGCAACCATTACTCACTGGTCAGGTCGTCTTATGCCTGCCATTGACTTGCATTGTAGCATACTTATTTTAGTTAGAATGCTTATTTTAGGTTTATTTTATTATTTCCCCCCCCCCAATCTCATTTGTGCACTGCTGCCCTATGCTTAAACAGCCAAGATCTGCGAAAAAAAATAAAAGTTGTTTTTTTTAGACAGTTTACAATGCCAATGGCCTTCTACTTGGCCATTGGCGTGCTTCCTCAATAATATGCAGTCTTTATTTGGAGCTGTCATAGCTCCATTTTGTAGTTTGCAGAAATGTACTCGGTTACTAACCGAGTAAATTTCTGCAGACTGCACTCATCCTGCACTGACAGCTGCTGGCTTCCTGGATCAAAGATTACCCTCATTTGCATGTTTTTCACCTGTAAATGAGAGAAATTTGCATACATGAGCTCAGTCTGTGCAGGATTAGCCTAAGAGCTCATGTGCACGTCCCGGGAGCTCGTTCTTGGATCGCACATCAGCCATATTGCCAAAAATAGCTCTTAGACTAATCCTGCACACTATAAAGGGCTTCATAAATCTGGGGGAATGTCTAGCATTGGAGGTTTTCTTATTGTCTTGAAACAGAAATAATTACTAGGTTTCAAAAAAGTGTTTAACTGTTTTACAACTTCCAGTTCTAGGGAAACGTCTGAGAGATACGTAGCTGTGACACGGACATGCTAAATTCTAAGTTTCTGTTAGCCTGGGAACAGAAGGCAGGTGACAAAGAGTGATGTCATCCCTGCTAACCCAGCAGTAATGTGTATTATTAATTTAAGAACTATCTCAGAGAGTGAGTCTGGGCATTTTGTATTTGTCCTTGGACCTTGAAACATCCTCTCATCAGCACTTGCCTTGGTAATATTAAGTAGCTAGGGTGCAAACATTTCTCTTGGAGATAGGTAGGAATATAGTAAGATTAGTTTTGATGTTTTCTGTATTTATTTGAGACTGTCCTGCAGTGTTGTTTTAAAATCCTTCCTGTGATTCTGAACTCTGTAGTCACTGGGTTGAGTTATTGAGTATTGTCTTGTTCTTTTATTATTTATTATTAAATATATTTAAACCTTTTAATTGTGGTTGGTTTGTTTAGAGACATTTAAGCTCTGAGAGTACTTGCATATGTATTTGGTGACACTATATGGTCCACTCCTAAATAACCTTCAAGTCTTGGTCACACTTGTTGGACAAAGAGAGTGGCAGGAGGACATGGTTTGGAACCCTGGCTAAAGACTCAACTCTATAGCTGTGCCAGCGGGCAGTCTTATTGGGGATCTGGAGAAAGAGAGAGAAACCAGCTCAAGACTGATTGTGATCTCTGTGCGCTCTTAAGGGAAATTGTACTTTACTATGTGTGTGTACTTGTCATCCTCCCAATGTGCACACCTCTCAGTGGTGCTAGTGATAAGGACTGAGGCACCTTGATTATTGGGCCAGTGCAGGGGTGTCACAACCCCTAGTAGTTTGATATGCAATTTGCTGGAGATTGGGGGTGTTATTGAGAGATGAGATAGAGAAGGAGGATTTAAGGTGGTTCATTGATTTAGGGATGAAAAGTAGAAGTTTGGCCTATTCTGGATTGAGAATAAACTGTTTCGAAGTGAGCCAATTTTCAGTTGATAAGAAGGATTTCTGTGTCATTGGATTTAGGTCAGAGAGGTAATCTGCTATGGTGATAACAGTTGAGGCATCTCCATATTGCACCAGTGATGACTGAGGACATGATGTATACAGTAGATTGGTAAATATGTTGAAGAATAATGGGCCAAGGATTGACCCTTGAGGTACACTCGTCTTAATAGGCACAGCAGGAGAAGTTGCAGAGAGCCATTTAACAGATCAAAGTCAGTCATTAAGGAATCTTGCAAACCAGGAGACAAAGGAAGAGGATAGGTTTAGTTTTGAGAGTTTGTACAGGAGGAGGGGGTGGGTGACAGTGTCAAATGCCTTTGAGAGATCAAAAATAGGCTTGAAACAAGTTTATTATGGTCTCTGGCTTGGGATATAGTATTTATGAAGGAAATGAGAGTGGTAGCATGCTATTTTTAGATTGAAATCCATGCTGTGTGGAGGTGAGAAGATTCTCTTATAAGAGGAAGCAAATAACTTGTTTGTGAACACATTTCTCAAGAATGTAAGAGAGAAGAGATATAATTTTAATAGACGTGAAGTTAGCTAAGTCTGATGAGTTACCTCCCTTGTGGATGGTTAAGGTATAGAAATGCTTCCAGATAGGTGCTTTAGATTCAATAACAGACCAGTTAATGAAAATGGAGATGGGAAGGGCTAGAGTGTTAGCAGCTTTTTGGAGAAAGAGTGGTGGTAGATTATCAGTGGAGGGGGGATTTGGGTTTAAGCTTTATAAGTAAAGTTTTAATGTAATTGGTGGATACTGTTTTTAGACAGAATGCTTCAGAGGAGTTGGAGGATGAGGGGAGGTGGGGGGTATTACAGTATGGGCTGGAGCTGGTTGGCAGTGTCAGTTTGCTGATGTTGTCTATGAAATAAGAGTTGAAGTTAGTGGCAGTTTCTAATGTTGTGTTATTATGGCATGGTTGGGAAAGAGGGGTTTCCAGGATGAAGAATTTACTTGATGGCATACCAAAATTTGTTTGGGCTAGTAAAGTTTGACGTTTGAGGGTTATTATAGATGTTCTTCTTGTAATTATAAATGGATTTTCTTAGTAAGGTTGCAAAGTTCTTTATAGTGTTGGAGGTGGGAGCGGAGTTTAGTTTTTGACCAGATCCTCCAAGCTTTGTCTCATTTTTGCAAAAAGGAGCTGGTGGACAGAGTGCCAGGGGAAACAATAAATTTTACTCTAACAGTTCATAAGGGAGCAGTGGAGTTGAGATTGTTTTGGAATATGGAATTGAATTTTAGAAAGAAATCATACAGGGGTAGGTGTTTAAGGAAGGACGAGTTAATGGCTGAAATATGGTGGTTAAGCACATCAGAGTCAAAGTTGGACAGTTTATGGCAAGCTATGTACTTGTGTGGTCTTGTAGGGTGTGGATAGAATTTGAGGACTTTGACTGGGCAGTGGTCACTGGTAGCATCAGGCAGTGTTTCTGGAAAGTGATATTTAGGGGAGGAGAGAGTAGAATCCAGTCAAGAAGAGAGATAGTTTTAGAAGACTTGTTGCAGTGTGTAGGAATGGAAATTAAGAGAAGACAAGTAAATTAATATAGTGGCTAAGAGCCTTTGAGGAGAAGGCCAGCCAATGAATGTATATGTCACCTAGGATGATGGTTACATTTGGTATGTATTGAGTGAGCCACAATAGAATATTTTCAAGTATAGGGATATTGTCACCAGGGGGTATGTAAATAGCCACTATGGTTGTAAATAGCCACTATGGTCAATACATTATGAGCATTTGTTTTCCAGTTAGCTATTAGCAGCTCAGCTGGTAAGGTGGAGGGGGTGGGGATAGGTAGGGAGGTAACAGTGAGGTGGATGGAGAAAATAATAGCAATGCCTCCACCTTTTTTCTGCATTCTATTGAGTCATAAGATGTTGTAGCCAAGGGGTCAGAGGTCTTTGTCAGGTATATGGGGTTTTAGCCAAGTTTCACAGAGAGTTATTATATCTGGAGAGTGCTGGGACATCCAGGCATGGAATTCACTTTTTTCTGTTACTATACTTTTGATGTTCATGGAATACAGAGAGAGGTGTTTAGTAGGAATAGTAGGAGGTGGGGAGGGGTGGTAGCTATGCATTGAATCAAAGGGAGGGGGGTTAGCAGGTCCAGGGTTGGGATGGACATCAAATGATAGGAGCAGAGTAATTAAAGTAGGAAAAGATTTGACTGGAGAGGGGAGAAATAATTAATATTTTACCTTACTTTTAGGGGAAGATTAAGAGGTGAGGAGGAATTCTGATTTTAGGGAGATGATGAGAAGTCACAGAATTAGGTGAAGCTCTTAGAAATAAGTGAGGCAGTTGTGGTATTAATATATGATAGATGGAGGCTGGAGAGCGATGGTAAGGTTTAAGTGGCAAATTGTAGGAGGTGAGGTTGTGTAAGAAGTTTACAGTAGTGGAGGAGAGGAGAGACAGAAATAAGTTGTAAGCTAACAAGGTTGAGAATGGGATCAGTAGTGTGAGAATAGGACAAGTTAGTAGTTAGAGTTATAGTCAGGAAATATAGAGTAAGGATATTGATGAGAAGTTAGTGTTTGATGTAAAGAGATTATAGGTAAAGGATTGGGAGGTGGGTGTAAGGGAAGTGTATTTAATGCTAAAGCAAAGGTAAGTAAGGTAGGAGTAGATTGGCAATTCCTATATGCTACAAGCCCAGAAAGCAGAGGAAGATAGTGCAGGTACAGTCAGGTAGTTGGATGAGTAAGAAGTAGATGTAGTTAAGGGAGGGTAGAGTAGGAGAGTAATAAGGGAGTAGTTAGATAGGCAGAAGAGGGGCATAAGAGTGATTAGGACTGAAAGGAAGTGAGTTGAGTGTTAAGGAAGATATAGGTAGAGTCGGAGGTAGATTGTATGTTGCTTATTGGTGGAAAGGGTAGAGGAAGAGGGAAGAGGTACAGGGGGAGTTGAAACAGGGGGATTAAGTATAAAGGAAATGAGCTCTGGAGTGGGTGGGAATGTGGGGCAGGGTAGGGGAGTGGAGTGAGCCTGAGCAAAGCGAGGGTGAACAGAACAAGCTGGTCTTCGAGAAGCGGGAATCATCTGCAAAAAAACAATCAGAAATGGAGAGAATTGTAGTAGAGAGTGACTAGTCAGGTAAGGCAGTTCAAGTAAGATGAGGAGAATAAAACATAATTACCTTATAGGGTCTGCTGAGATTTTTAGGAGGATTCCCTGAAAGGGAGAAGTTGAGAGGGGGATGTAAGGGAGTAAAGAGCAGCAAAGATGTAGTAACGTAGAGAGTATTTGCTGTGTATTAAGGTGAGCCTTATGAGAAAGGAGAATCCACTGGCAGCATGCAGGAAGTTGAGCTAAGAAACCTATGGAGAGGGGGAGTGATTGAGTCAGTGAGAGAAGTGTGCCAGCAGAGTTTGAGTTCAGATGATTGTAAAATTTAGAAAGATAGTTAAATTAAGAAATAATAACATAAAATATAACAGCAGAAGACATGCAATATTCTCTAAAGTTTAATGGACTGGCCACAAGGAGCACTTTTGTTCCTGAGTGGAAGGTTGCCAAGTAGTTCTCAGCCATGGATGGAGGAGGAAGAGCATGCTTTCATCTGAGCGATTTGAATGTACTCAAATGTTTAATTGGCTGGCCTCAAGGAACAGTTTTATGTTATTAAATTATTAAATTATACCTGAAGGCTATTATCTATGACTGAAAAAGGACCCTAACTGTCCAGTTCACTTACATGTAAACTACAAATAAAATAATTGCGTGAATGTCTAAACGTATCTACATGTACAGTTTAGTATCTGTCTATATATCTGTTTAGCTAGATAGCTAAATGCACACTCACACATCCACAAAAGTTTGTGTTACAACCAAACATTGTTAGGAATAGATGTTTGCTTGTTAAAC
Source organism: Protopterus annectens (assembly GCF_019279795.1). NCBI lineage: Eukaryota > Metazoa > Chordata > Ceratodontiformes > Protopteridae > Protopterus > Protopterus annectens. Next base: position 1,748,222,091 of record NC_056728.1, on the reverse strand, counting down.
TGGTGACTACACATTGTTAGTGCTCCTTAGTGAACTCTATTTTAAAAAGGCACAGATTTGCTGGAGGATGCTGTAGAGAAGCCCTTCAACTCAGTCACCTAAGTTTTATTTCAGCACTTTATATTTATTCATTTAACTGGGGAACTGGACTACTTGGGCCTTGTTTTACTTATAGTCTAATTACCGTAGGACTAAATAAAATTATATAGAATATGTACAAAAATAGTAGTAAGAAAAAGCTTAAAAGTGATCTTCATACAAAGGCTTTGACTTTTTGGAAAACTGAACATATGGTCTTGACCATATGCCATTCAATTTTCTGATGAGTTGATCATCTGAAGGGATCCCATATAGCTATATCTATTTCTAGATGTATATGTATATGTATATGTATATGCATATATTTGTCTATATTTCTTGAAAACTATTGTATCAAATCCAGGGATGTGAAAGCCTTGTCACTGAAGCAGGCAGCTGCTGTGTTTTGGGCTTAAAGTATAAACTCTAACATATAAAAAAATGACGTATTTCTTACAGCTACTATTGTTAGTTCACCCAGTGTGGACTAGCTTAAAAATTTATTCAGTTTGCACTACAGTTCTATTCACACATCTTTTTGAAAGTGAAAGACCCATCAGTGGAATGATATTCTATTTCTCTCAAGACTTACTTTCATTAAAGTTGGCACCTATGCTTCTAAACATAACATGCCTTCCAAAGGTATGATTTCCCTATCACGCATATTGGTTTACCTGTGCCAATTGCTTGGATGTCTTTTGTGTCTGTTTAATTTCTTTTATAAATTGATCTGGTCTGTATACATTTTTGATATGTTTCCTATTTGTACTCATCATATATACTTTGAGTTGTAATATGTGTTACAGCTCTACTCTTGATGCATGCATGCATTTTTGAAACTATATTATACACTGTTGAATGATAGCAATGACTGCAATAAATGTACATTTCCAATGTTGTGCAATTTCTGTTTTTTCTACAGGGCTGAACCTGAAAATCATCCAGTGAAATCAGAGTTCCACCCCACAAATAGATAAAATGTTCATGATTATAAGTGGGGTTCTAACCATAACCAGCTTATGCATTTCAGATGTAAAAATCAAAAAAATTCACATTGAGATCCGAGCAAAGCAAAGCTCAAGAGCTTAATCTTGCAATCCACGCTGAGAACATATAAGTACATATATGATGCAAAACTTGATTGAGCATAATTTTTATAGTTCTTGGAGCTTCAGCTTCTTTGATGTACTACTATCTATAAGGAAAAAGGGTGGGACCATAAAGTATTTTATAATTTTGAAAAATATGAAATGTTTAGCGCTTTCAAACAGACAGTGCCTAGTAGGTTCAATGATGCCAAACTGAAATGTTTAACAGCTTTGAAAGCTGTTAATTCATCAAAGGTACACATAACTTCTGTGACAATGCTAAGTATTTCAGAGGTTTCTAAGGCACGAAGCAGTTTCTGTTTGTACATTTTGGACACCAGCTGTGCTCTAACACAAGACTAGAACTTTACGGCAGTTAGAGGTGCTTGTTAAGCACCTTTCTGACATCAGGAAAATGCTTAATAAGTCTGTTTTTTCCCCAGTTTTGGAGTGTAATTAAGGAGCTCCATGGCATTAGATCTCCAATCAGCTACTTTACAAGGGTACTTTTTAAATGAGAGTTTAATAACTGCATGATTGATAACTATCTTATGGCACCAAGAAAGGGAGTTCTAAATGAAGGTTCCCTGTTTGAGAGAGAGCCTTGGATGAACAAAAAAGTGAATTATGTTGTATAACTAAAAAGATAAATGTGTCTTCTAAGTGCCTAGGGAGTGTGCCTTTGTTTAAGTTGGCAGCATAGGTCTTTAGATGAAGGTACTCATCATGGGAAGGGCAGGAAAAAAAAACAGATAGGTAACTGGTCTGGCAGGTCCATCTTAAGGCAAGAGGAATATACTGCAGGTATTGCTGAATGCTACTAATTCACTAATGCACCAGGTACTAATGATAAGTTAACAAATAGCCTTTTGATTAAAAGTGGTGTTAGATTATGACAGAGGTAGCTTAGGGTATGAAAGTTTTAAGTATTGCATACATGTATGTATACATTTTTATAAGATTAAACATTTATGATGATTTATATTGAGTATTACAAGTTTTTTAAACATGAAATGTGTAGGGTAGTACTGCTTACTAGCTTATCTGATAATACATTTTTTTGTAACCTGATTGTTTCTAAAGTTGCTATGTGATGTTGTTGATTTTTATTTAAAGTGTGTGTTTTAAGATGTTTTTATCCTGATGAACTTCCACTATTAATGTGGAATTAAATAGCTTAATTTTAAACAAACAGTGACAACTTGCAGAAACAGACCTTCAGCCCTTCAGCTTTTTGTATTTGCATATAAATATATATATATATATATATATATATATATATATATATATATATATATATATATATGTATATAGATTTTTTTTAAATATATATATATATATATATATATATATATACATATACAGATAGATAAGTGAATACCCACATGAGGCATCACTAGCTGACACCTGTGGTGATGTTCTGCACTAGTATCAAGTTCTCCACCAGGTACAAGAGAGTTGTTTTGTCCTCAGACAGAGATGTCAACTGCTTTATGTCTGTTAGAATTACTGTCCAGACAGAGCCCCCCCCATCCCCCAGGCAAGACAAGTTAACTTATGGTCATATAACCCATTAAAGATAGTGGCAGCATTTATCTGAGCAACAAATTTTTCCTGATTGATTCATAGATGGCCTGTTGACTCTTGTCTCTAAGCAGGTTCTAACAGCTGTATCAAAGAAGACCTGCAGTAAGATGTCAGTCTGTGCCTGGGAGAACTTCTTTCTTCTTTTCCTCTACTTTGGAATAATTTTATTCTATAGTTGTGAGGACAGACATATGTTAATAGGCTAGCCATAGATATGTGCCACACCCACATTACACTATGTCATTAAAAATTAAACAGATACAACAGAGTGTTCAACAACTGACACATAAAGAGGCAGAGACCACCTGTAAAGGTAATTGTTGCAGGACAACCACCTGCGCCTGATCATGGGTATGCCTCTAGCACACCATGCATGCGAATCCTGCCATTGCAGTTTGACTCATCCTGAAATTCTGACATATGGTCCATGTTTCCTGGCTCCTCAACATGACCTGACATCTATAATAACATCTACCACTCATATAGCTAGCTACAGCTGCATTACCATATAATATGTCTGCATCTCTTACTATTGAATTTCTCTTTGTGTACCTGTATACCTCTTGATGTCAACCACCTCACCTTGATATACTCCGTCATTTATTCAAATAATATGCTATCAGATTGGCCATTGTCAGCTCGTCTGATCCCTGACCTTTGTAGGTGTGCATCATATCATGACACTGAGGCCCACTTCAAGCTGCTCCTAAGTACTCCCTCTGATAGAATCCAGATAGGGTGGTATATATAGACATCAGTATGTCCCCCTTCTAACCCAGGCCAGAGCAACATGTTAATATATTACCTCTCAGACCATATAATTGCCACATGGTTTTAACCCCCCCCCACCATAAACAATGAGCCATACTATGAAAAGGGCTCCCTCCAAACAAGTAATACCAGAGAAGCGCAACTGAAAATTTAACATCCACAAAGACACCAAGCACCAACAGAAAGAAACATTTCAAAATAAGTGCCTCTCGTGACACTAAAACAGATTGCTGGCATTTTGAAGAACATAACCACTCTGACAACAAGAGAGAAACTAAAAGGCACTCCTCTTCCTTCTTTGACAACCACAACTAGGGATATGCATTGAGAAAAAGCAGTACCATCCCAACTACCCCCCAACACGGAAAAACATTGTCATCTTCAGATCCCCTCCAATTCCACACAACCACAGAGGAACAGTTTGAAAATTAATTACACCAACACAATACACAGGGAGATACAAGTTAGTCAGTCCTGCATCTCCAGAGTAGACCTATATGCAGAACCTCCATCATGCATACCTCATGCTGCCAGTAGAAAAGCAAAGCACTGTGACAGTATACGTCATAGTCTACTAACAACTTCTTCTGTGTCCCCCACTCTCACTCAGTAGTCAGTTTTTTGTATCCCTCCTATGGCTCCAAAAGTGTGTGCAGAATAGCAGTTCTTTTACCAAAACAGTTTCTAAACATGTGAATGCAGTATCCTCTGAACACTTATCTCAGCTGTTGTAATTTGTATGTCTATATTAAGTGTTGCTCCTTTTCTCCACTTCCTTGGCTTGAAGGTGGCAAATTACTTAGTGATATGAGCACTGCAATAACCATGACTGTATTTGTTGCACAATTTTTTTAATGTTGATAATGCAGCAGTTGTGCTAATGAGACAATTATGGGTAAATGTCTCTGAATAACATTGTTTTATGCAATGTACATACTATGAGGTCCATACAAGATGTTGGACTCACATGAGTGACAGTGAAGTACATTGCAAATGTGTGTGTGTGTGTGGGGGGGGCACTGACCCCCAAATAGGTATGTGGGTGTGAACCAGAAAGTGAAAGTAAGCAAACCAATAAAAACGAATATGAGGATCCTTGTCGGCAGTAAACCACACAGATAAGTCCTTAACGCATTTATTTAAAATCACAAACAGAGCGTTTTCGCCACGGAACACCGTGGCTTCTTCAGAGGTAATAACAAACAAGCATTCAAACACTCCGTATAAATCAGGCAAGCCAGGAAGTGACATCTTCCTATTTCCTGACAACGGCAGCTACTTTCAAGTCTTATAAACATTTTAAACCTTATTTTAAAAGTACTACAAGGCACTCAATAATAACAATACACAACTAATACAGTTTAAAAACCTGGTAAAATACCCTACAAATATACATTGTAGATTAACTTAAAACTGGGAGATCAAGGAAGGAAAGACATCTCATACTAAATGTATGAGCGCAGAATTCCAACACAGGTAGCTACTAACGATGTGCCTAAAATAAATCAACTCTATATATACAAAGAACATACAAATGGCTATAAGGCAAAGTTCATTAACCGGACTACAAGTGTATATTAAGGACATACCTAACAAAGTAAAATTTATAATGTATATATGTCTCCAAATCTAAAACTAGTGACCTATGTATAATATAAAAAATAATAATAAAAGCCAAGTTGAACATCATTCATACTAGAAAATAAGGAAAACCTTTTATTGTTAACAGGTGGGACAGAATCTATCTAAGATAACTTTTCAATTTTAGGACAGGAGCTATATTGCAGTTACTATTCAGCCCAGGGTGACTAAATGCATCTAAACGTAACTGCCATTTCAGCTCCCGATTTTCCAATATCAGTGAGGTAGGGCCACCCCTAACTTTTAGTGGTACGTGGTCAATGGCCATGAATTGAAAACTATGACCTGGGTTCAAAGCTATGTGTTTTGCTAATGCGTTTTCATCTTTACTATTCCATCATACAGGTGTTCGTACATTCGGTCCGGACACACCGTCGTTCCCAATGAACCCTTGGCAACAGTCACATAGCAATGTAAATAATAGATTTACTCTCACAATTAGAGTAAACCTAATGTCATACTTTTGTCCCTGACCTGGAATGTCTCAACCACCACGCATTATTGCAAAATTTGCAGAAACGCATTCAAACATACCACCTTTTATGGAATGCCCAGCACGTCCTCAGTACTCCTTGAGGTTGTTTGATCTTTTAAATGAATCTGTTCACTGCCTAGTTTTTCAACCAGCAGCACAGAGATAAGATGCCGTTCTCGCGTGACGTTCAAAATACCTTTAGAATTGACAGCAGTGACAAACTCAAGAAAGTCATTCTACACTTCTTGATGTTATTGGCATCACTTCATTTTGAAATTCAGACCCATACTAATACCAGAATCAATGTGTCCAAGATTATATTGAATAATAAAGGTTTATAAAACCATTATTCCTTTTAAGAGCAACTTCCTATAAGTTCCAGTAACATTTATCTGTAACCTCGATTGAACATCTCCTTAATAAGGAACATTCCTTAGTAAAGTCCACTAAAGTACTGCACATTCTTCCTGCCCTCACCAGCTGTCCTTTCACAATAGACCTTTTCTGCTTATACGGGTGGAAGCTGGTGAAGTGCAGGAATGAGTTACAGTATGTGGATTTTCTGAATACAGTTGACGTCAATACCTGATCCGTGATGTCCTTCACTGTTTAACGTCGGTAGTCTATCCTGTAGAAATTTAAGTAAATTTCAAAATTCAGTGGTTGACTGATAGTCTCAACAAAAGCTGCAGCTTCTACTTCCGATCCCCTGAACAACAAAAACATGTCTTTAAGAGGGTCCCTGGCCTTATGGAACCTGTCATATTTTACACCCGGTTCCTTGACGACATGTTTTTGTTGTTCAGGGGATCGGAAGTAGAAGCTGCAGCTTTTGTTGAGACTATCAATTCAACCACTGAATTTTTGAAATTTACTTTTAAATTTTCAACTAGCGAGATAGACTACCTCGACGTTAAATTAGTGAAGGACATCACGGATCAGGTATTGACGTCAACTGTATTCAGAAAATCCACATACTGTAACTCATTCCTGCACTTCACCAGCTTCCACCCGTATAAGCAGAAAAGGTCTATTGTGAAAGGACAGCTGGTGAGGGCAGGAAGAATGTGCAGTACTTTGGTGGACTTTACTAAGGAATGTTCCTTATTAAGGGAGATGTTCATTAATCGAGGTTACCCAGATAAAATGTTACTGGAACTTATAGGGGAAGTTGCTCTTAAAAGGAATAATGGTTTTTATAAACCTTTATTATTCCAATATAATCTTGGTCATATTGATTCTGGTACCAGTATGGGTCCTGAAGGGTGTCCCCCTAGGAATGAAGTGAGGGCCACAATAACATCAAGAAGTGTAGAATGTGACTTTTCCTTGAGTTTTGTCACTACTTTTAGTAATAATTCTAAAGGTATTTTGGACATCATACGAAAGAACTGGCATCTTATTACTACTAATGCACTGCTGGTTGAAAAACTAGGCAGTGAACCCAGATTCATATTTAAAAGATCAAACAACCTCAAGGAATTACTACAAAGGGACGTACCCCAAGGCACATTCCATAAAAGGAGGGGTATGTTTAGATGCGGTTTCTGCAAATTTTGCAATAATATACGTGTTGGTGAGACATTCCAGGTCAGGGACAAAAAGTATGACATTAGGTTTACTCTTAATTGTGAGAGTAGATCTATTATTTACATTGCTATGTGTAACTGTTGCCAAGGGTTCTACATTGGGAAAACGGACAGGCGTGTCCGGGACCGAATGTACGAACACCTGTATGCGATTAGGAATAGTAAAGATGAAAACGCATTAGCAAAACACATAGCTTTGAACCCAGGTCATAGTTTTCAATTCATGGCCATTGACCACGTACCACTAAAAGTTAGGGGTGGCCCTACCTCACTGATATTGGAAAATCGGGAGCTGGAATGGCAGTTACGTTTAGATGCATTTAGTCACCCTGGGCTGAATAGTAACTGCAATATAGCTCCTGTCCTAAAATTGAAAAGTTATCTTAGATAGATTCTGTCCCACCTGTTAACAATAAAAGGTTTTCCTTATTTTCTAGTATGAATGATGTTCAACTAGGCTTTTATTATTATTTTTTATATTATACATAGGGGTCAGCACTAGTTTTAGATTTGGAGACATATATACATTATAAATTTTACTTTTGTTAGGTATGTCCTTAATATACACTTTTTGTAGTCCAGTTAATGAACTTTGCCTTATAGCCATTTGTATGTTTTTTGTGGCTATATAGAGTTGATTTATTTTAGGCACATGTTATAGTTAGTAGCTACCTGTGTTGTAGTTCTGCATACTCTCATACATTTAGTATGAGATGTGTCTTTCCTTCCTTGATCTCCCAGTTTTAAGTTAATCTACAATGTATATTTGTAGGGTATTTTTACCAGGTTTTTAAACTGTATTAGTTTTGTGTATTGTTATTATTGAGTGCCTTGTAGTACTTTTAAAATAAGGTTTAAAATGTTTATAAGACTTGAAAGTAGCTGCCGTTGTCAGGAAATAGGAAGATGTCACTTCCTGGCTTGCCTGATTTATACGGAGTGTTTGAATGCTTGTTTGTTATTACCTCTGAAGAAGCCACGGTGTTCCGTGGCGAAAACGCTCTGTTTGTGATTTTAAATAAATGCGTTAAGGACTTATCTGTGTGGTTTACTGCCGACAAGGATCCTCATATTCGTTTTTATAGGTATGTGGGTGTACTAACCATTTGTTGTAGTTTTCAGAGGCACTTAAGAGGAATAGCTGAATGATTTTTTCAAGACTACACACAATTGTATTGCCACGTCATTCACATGGCATACATTTATACACCATTACATAGTGGCATAGTAGTCTATCTTGCTGTCTTAGGGTCTGTTGTTGTGTGTTACATTATGCTTTCCATGTGCATCAAAACAAATGTGCTGCCACATTCTTCTACACTGTGACCTGTGAAGTAGACATGGCACCTGTAGCCACTGAATATGCCAGGGCTCTCAGATGGTGGGCAAGAGTCCAGAATATTTCTGTACTTAATGTACAGAGTCCACCATGACTGCCTGCTGAGAACCTCTTACGAAGGTTCCAAGTATAAGTTATCAGTGCAGGTAACATTATTGAGATCTACAAAAGCATTGCCTTGATCTTCTTCACCAGTGGGAAGAAGAGGTCAGGGAGTGCACTCCTCAGTACTATATTAGGTATACCTGTCAGATCAGTTTCACTGTACTGTAATAGATACGTTCCATGCCAAATTTAGGATATATATGCTTATGTATATTTACATTTTATTTCATATTTTCAACTCCTGAGCAGATAAAGGAAGATAGATTTATTTTACAAAAAGCAGATGGACTACCTTTACACAGGCAGCTATAGTACTATACCAGCTTACAGATACCATAAGAAATAAGCTGTGCAATTTAATGTTATGGATTCAACTTCTAACCACACTCCTCCAGACACACCTGCTTTGTACAAGATGGCCATCATGCTGCCCCACCCACACAACGTGTGTGAAGTGATAATATCAGGGTAGGGATAACACTTGCCATGGCTTGTCCTTCCAGCATGCTGTGTGTCATGTTCTATCACACAACCATGGATTTAGGCCCATACTTTTCCATGCCCACTACCATAGCCCTGCCATTTCTACATGGCACATTAGTCTGATTGCCTGTCCTACTTCATGGACTATACATGTTGCAAGGAGTTGCCACTAATATGTCTCATACTGGAGACAGGAACACATTTTCACCACCTTTATCTTGTACTATTGGCTGGCATATAAATGATGTTGGAATACCAACCATTGATTGTTCTTTAGTTTTGGCCTCTGGTTTTTCTGGTGTTCCTGCATCCCACTGGCATAATCTACATGCTGCCTCGCAACATCTGTACACTCAGCTATTTCCATAATACTGCTCCTTTTTCACCTGCATAGTACTCCCACATACAGAAATAAGAAGTGACCAAGATCCAAGCTTTCCACTGTCTGCATTGCCATACCTGACTACATTTTATTTCTACAGGTGCAGGGGCTTTTATGCCTGAAAGTCTTACACACACCTGCTAATGCTGTTCTCTGGTATATCACTCTCTCTTCATTATCCTTCCATTACTTTTATTTCATGTTTGGTGTTTGTTCTTTTGTACCACTGTTCTGTATTGTCAGCTCTAGCTGTGATATGGCAGCAGTAGCTTCACCATTGACATGCCATGCCATTTCCCGATGGATCTCCAGCTACCTCCAAGCATGCCTCTATGCAGAGTGATTGAAGTCATCCAGCAGAGCTGATCTGGAGTGTTTTTTGTGGCTTCTGATGATCTATCTATCTATTGTCGCACCTCCTGAGGATGTTGTCAGTATATGTTGCTTATTAGGAGTGGGAGGAGATGATGACAACAGCAGTGAACCAGCAGTTTCACATCCATATTGTCCAACAGAAAACAGAGACTTTGGTTTGATCTAAGTACTTTTTTGGCTTGTTTCTTGGATATCCTCCAGGTTCCTCTGTAAGGCCACATAGACCACAAAGGTTCTTCTAAGAACCCGCAGACCAGATCTGCAGGAG
>NC_056728.1:1748197185-1748211410 GCF_019279795.1 Protopterus annectens | reverse complement strand
CGCCTTTATTTTAGGGGGGCATTTTGGCTGGCGTCTTACTCTTAGACTGGCATTTCCGTGTAAGACTAAATTAGTCTTACACGGAGGATTAGTGAATCCTGGGGATAATATAAAAACACTGGTTAAGAATCAATACAAGTTACATGACAATCATTTAATATTTAGAAAATTTTAGACAGTTTGTAGAGAAATTAAAGATAAGTTAGTCTAATATAAATAGGAATTGCACATAAAAAGGGGTAAATGTCCAAGTAGTACATAAAGGAGGTTGTGTTAAAGTGAAATCATGTCCCTCAATTTGTGTTTACCCAATAATTATTATTTTAAAGCACATTCACCTGTTTATGTTAATAAAGTGAAGGGCTTCCTCAGATCTCACTATGCTAGCATGTACTAAAGTGGTAGTTCATACTTCTGATTAGTCATATTAGAATATGAGCAGTTCAACTTGACATTAAAATAATCCTCAGATAATTAAAAGAGTTGCAAAGGAACAAAAAGTAAAAATCAAAAGTCTAACAAACTACATATGCATAAAAAATATAAAACATTAGACATCCAGTACTAAAGATAAAAATGAAAATTAAAATTAAACTCATGCATAGCCATGAAATGCAAAAAAAAAAAAAAAAAAAAACAATGAAAAACGAGTGAGGTAAAATGATTTTTAGTGAAAGTTATTATGGTCCAGTTTCTTTAACTCATAACAGAAAACACCACTAAAAAAGTAAAAGAATGAAGCTGGGAGTAGAATCAAAACAAAACTACACTCTTTATTAAGAAAAATAATAAACAATACAGGTTGAGCGCTTTCATCCAAACATAAGGACTTCTTCAGAACACCATCAGTCCACAAAATCACTCCTTTTTATACACTTAAAAATCATATGATCACTCAATTAAAACCAATTAACCCAGCAGTATTATGTGACATACTAGCCTAATACTAGCAGCAAAGAGCATTCCTAAAAACACTTGTAAAAAACTGAACAATGCCATTGCAATACATATCGAGTAAAGTAACAGTAAAAAATAGTATATAGTAAAAAATCTTTAAAAAAATCATAAAAAATAAGTTGATTTTAGTCTTAAAACTCCCTATCAAAATGATATCATTCAGACCAGGAAACACAGCAGCATTAGTCCTTAGTTGCCATTTTAGTTCTTATATTCTAGGAGATCATTCTTCATTCTTTTTGAGTTTCTTTAACTCGAGTATACTTTAATGGAGCATTTCCAATTGCCTCTGGGTTTCCAATAAGCTTTAAGTTGAATTTACCATTCAAGTTCTTTTTTCTCTAGCTTTATATTCAGATTGCCTTGTAATGGACCTGACGCTCCTGTCCTAATGCGCTTACTCTGATAATTCTCAACTCAATCCCTTTTTGAATATTGACCTGCCTGCCCTACAGGTGACGGAAGATTTACTGCCTGCCTACAGTACTGAAAGACTATCTGCCTCCCTTATTTACTCCTCTATCAAGGAACCAAAATAATTCTCAACTCAATCCCTTTTTGAATATTGACCTGCCTGCCCTACAGGTGACGGAAGATTTCCTGCCTGCCTACAGTACTGAAAGACTATCTGCCTCCCTTATTTACTCCTCTATCAAGGAACCAAAATAATTCTCAACTCAATCCCTTTTGAATATTGACCTGCCTGCCCTACAGGTGACGGAAGATTTCCTGCCTGCCTACAGTACTGAAAAGACTATCTGCCTCCCTTATTTACTCCTCTATCAAGGAACCAAAATAATTCTCAACTCAATCCCTTTTTGAATATTGACCTGCCTGCCCTACAGGTGACGGAAGATTTCCTGCCTGCCTACAGTACTGAAAGACTATCTGCCTCCTTATTTACTCCTCTATCAAGGAACCAAAATAATTCTCAACTCAATCCCTTTTTGAATATTGACCTGCCTGCCCTACAGGTGACGGAAGATTTCCTGCCTGCCTACAGTACTGAAAGACTATCTGCCTCCCTTATTTACTCCTCTATCAAGGAACCAAAATAATTCTCAACTCAATCCCTTTTGAATATTGACCTGCCTGCCCTACAGGTGACGGAAGATTTCCTGCCTGCCTACAGTACTGAAAGACTATCTGCCTCCTTATTTACTCCTCTATCAAGGAACCAAAATAATTCTCAACTCAATCCCTTTTTGAATATTGACCTGCCTGCCCTACAGGTGACGGAAGATTTCCTGCCTGCCTACAGTACTGAAAGACTATCTGCCTCCCTTATTTACTCCTCTATCAAGGAACCAAAATAATTCTCAACTCAATCCCTTTTGAATATTGACCTGCCTGCCCTACAGGTGACGGAAGATTTCCTGCCTGCCTACAGTACTGAAAGACTATCTGCCTCCTTATTTACTCCTCTATCAAGGAACCAAAATAATTCTCAACTCAATCCCTTTTGAATATTGACCTGCCTGCCCTACAGGTGACGGAAGATTTCCTGCCTGCCTACAGTACTGAAAGACTATCTGCCTCCTTATTTACTCCTCTATCAAGGAACCAAAATAATTCTCAACTCAATCCCTTTTTGAATATTGACCTGCCTGCCCTACAGGTGACGGAAGATTTCCTGCCTGCCTACAGTACTGAAAGACTATCTGCCTCCCTTATTTACTCCTCTATCAAGGAACCAAAATAATTCTCAACTCAATCCCTTTTGAATATTGACCTGCCTGCCCTACAGGTGACGGAAGATTTCCTGCCTGCCTACAGTACTGAAAGACTATCTGCCTCCCTTATTTACTCCTCTATCAAGGAACCAAAATAATTCTCAACTCAATCCCTTTTGAATATTGACCTGCCTGCCCTACAGGTGACGAAGATTTCCTGCCTGCCTACAGTACTGAAAGACTATCTGCCTCCCTTATTTACTCCTCTATCAAGGAACCAAAATAATTCTCAACTCAATCCCTTTTGAATATTGACCTGCCTGCCCTACAGGTGACGGAAGATTTCCTGCCTGCCTACAGTACTGAAAGACTATCTGCCTCCCTTATTTACTCCTCTATCAAGGAACCAAAATAATTCTCAACTCAATCCCTTTTGAATATTGACCTGCCTGCCCTACAGGTGACGGAAGATTTCCTGCCTGCCTACAGTACTGAAAGACTATCTGCCTCCCTTATTTACTCCTCTATCAAGGAACCAAAATAATTCTCAACTCAATCCCTTTTGAATATTGACCTGCCTGCCCTACAGGTGACGGAAGATTTCCTGCCTGCCTACAGTACTGAAAGACTATCTGCCTCCCTTATTTACTCCTCTATCAAGGAACCAAAATAATTCTCAACTCAATCCCTTTTGAATATTGACCTGCCTGCCCTACAGGTGACGGAAGATTTCCTGCCTGCCTACAGTACTGAAAGACTATCTGCCTCCTTATTTACTCCTCTATCAAGGAACCAAAATAATTCTCAACTCAATCCCTTTTTGAATATTGACCTGCCTGCCCTACAGGTGACGGAAGATTTCCTGCCTGCCTACAGTACTGAAAGACTATCTGCCTCCCTTATTTACTCCTCTATCAAGGAACCAAAATAATTCTCAACTCAATCCCTTTTTGAATATTGACCTGCCTGCCCTACAGGTGACGGAAGATTTCCTGCCTGCCTACAGTACTGAAAGACTATCTGCCTCCCTTATTTACTCCTCTATCAAGGAACCAAAGTATGTTATGGGCTCTGCACTGATGATTTTTTAGCCTCTGCTTTCAGCCAACCTATAGAGTGTATTAGTTCCCTGTGCTTGTGTGCCTAGCAGTGCCTCCCTCTCTTATCCCCTTACTCCTGCCTTCTCCTGCCTTTACACTACTCTCTTTTTCCTTGATACTCTCCCCTCTTTTCCCTGCCCTAGCCACTAGGTGGCGCTCTCCTTATTCTCTTTCTCCTTTCACTACTTCTCATACCTAGAATCAGGCCTTAAAGTTTTTGTCACTTTCCCTATCTCCCTAAGCTCGACATTCTATCTTTCCGTCTGCCTATCTCCCTACTAATAGTGCTGGTACTGCTCCAGTACTCTGCCTGACCTCTCAGCTCCTCCTTACCCCTCTCGACCTTACCTCCTACTGCTTGTTCTTTACTTACTCCAGTATAACTATTTCTATTCCTCTGGTCTACTTTGGTCTCCTGTCTTTCTCCTCCTTCTATATACTGTTTGCTCCTGCCATACCTACCAGCATTTCTGATTGTCTCCGCTCTACACCTCTGTTGTGTGTACCGCTCCGGGGCCTCTACGGCTCACTCCGCCCCTCCCTAGCCCCAATTCCCACCCCCCCCCGGGTCCTAACCTTATAGTACTGTGAGCCACTCCCCTATCCCTCACTTCCAATACCTCTCCTTCCCACTCAAACTTCATCCCACCCACATACCCCACCTCTTCAACACACTCCCACTGTATTTTTCCCATTCCAACTCTCTACATCTCTTCCTTATCTATCTCATGTTTATCCTCACCACTCTTCTGTCCACTCTTCCCTATTCCTTTTTACCTTTACATCTACTCTACAGTAGAATATCCCATTTACAACCTGCCTCCCATACACTCTATTGCCTTCTCTACCTTCTCTAACACATCTTACCATGGCTACCTATCTGCATAGCCAGCATTCACTATCATTCCTACTACTCTCCACCCTATGCTCAATCTATCTCCTATCCTCTTACAAGGTATCTCTTGATACTCTATCCCTCCTTCCACATAAACACACCTCTACAGTCACCACTCCACTTATCTCTTATCCTTTTACTTCATCAACCCCCAATTTTCAACTACCTAAATTCCACAGACTTAGACATCTCAACCATGTCTTGACTACCTATAACAAAAATAAAACTCTAACCTTACATAAACTCTACCTGGTTATCAAATGTAGCAATCCTACCCTTCAAGATGGTGATATCCACCTAACCCTGGTCCATCTCTCTCTTCCCCCACAGTATATACACCCAAAATCAACAACAGCTTCTTAATCGGACATCTTAATACCCAAAGCTTAAACAACAAAGTACCATACCTACATGCCCTCCTTCACATACATTCATTTGATATTCTATGCCTCTCTGAAACCTGGCTAAAACCTAGCACTAAAGACACTGAAATAATTCCCCAAGGCTATAACATAGTAAGACTCGATCGTCCCAAAAGAAAAGGTGGTGGTGTTGCTATTCTTTTTAAAAACCACCTAAATATCACTAACCTTCCACCCCTATCATCTCAAGATAGCAAGATAGAATCCATCATAGCCAAACTCCAATTAAATTCCAAAAAATCCATATATATCATCTGTCTGTACCTGCCTCCTGGTAACAATATTCCAATACTAAGATTATCTTAGTTGCTTATCAACTACTTATCCACAGGAAACCATCATTCTAGGTGACCTGAACATAGACTGGAATAGCATTAATGCAGACAATCCTTCATCCCATATTAACCTTCACGGCTTCACCCAAACCATTACCTTAACTACTAGGCTCAATAAACACACTAATCGAGAAAGCATTTTAGACTGGATACTCATAAACAGACCAAAACTAATTACAAAGTAGGAACCTTGCCAGACGATGTTAGTGACCACTCCTTAACTTTTATAACAAGAGAAAAACTGACTGTCCAAATCCCACACTACTAGAAAAATACGCACCATCAAACATTTTAATCCTGACCTATTTCAAGCCGAACTCAGCGCGTGTAACTGGAACCCACTAAAAACACTTCCTCTTGAAGATGCAGTACTACATTTTAACAAAATATTTCTATCCATTCTTGACACACATGCACCAGAACGTGCTATTAGAATAAAATCCAATACAGCCCCTTGGCTCTCCCATGAAACTAAAACTCTTATTCTCGCTAGGAATAAAGTCTGGGCCAGCTGGAGATCCCACAGAAATAAAACAGATCTCCAACTCTTTAGACAGCATAGAAATCTAACTAAAAAAGCAGTCATAGCTGATAAAAAGAAATTCTACATTGACCTTCAACAAACCCATCTTAACAATTCTAAACTTTTCTGGTCCTCAATCAATAAACTCCTCTCACCAGGAACTTCCAAAACACCTTCCCCACTAAATGCAGACCCTGATACCCCACAACAGACTGCAGATGCTCTTAACTCTTTCTTCACTGAAACTATCCAAGCACTAGCTAAACAACTTAATGCTAACAACTTCTGTCCTCTGAGTAAACCAACCAACTCCTCTTTTAACTTTTCCCTACAGCCTATCCCCACATCATATATTCTCAGACTACTTCTTAAGCTAAAACCATGTACCCCCTCTGCTGATAAACTCCCTTCCCTTTTTCTTCAAAAGGCTGCTAAGGTTGTTGCATATCCCATATCTATTCTTATAAATAGGACAATTAGTGAAGGAATCATCCCAGTATGGAAGGTATCTCATATAATCCCTCTTCACAAAGGTGGAAACTCAACCGACTACTCCAACTATAGGCCCATCGCCCTCCTCTCACCGCTGTCCAAAATTATGGAAAAATGTATCCACCTTCAACTCGTACAATATCTCTCAAAACATAACATAATAGCTAACTGCCAACATGGCTTTAGACCACATCACAGTACTACCACTGCCCTACTTTCCTTTGTAGAGACTATAAACCAGAACCGTAACAACAACTTACTCTCTTGCCCTCTTCATTGACCTCTCCAAAGCATTCGATATGGTAAACCACCCCTTATTACTTAATACTCTCGAATCCATCTCATTTGATCCCCCAGCTATTAAATGGTTTAAATCTTACCTCACTGACAGAAAACAAGCTGTTCTCTGGGACAATCACATCTCATCTCTCCTGCCTGTTTCCATTGGGGTTCCTCAAGGCTCTATCCTCGGCCCACTTCTTTTCTCCATCTTCATTAATGATCTTCAAACTACAATCCCTCAAGCAACCTGCATTCAATATGCAGATGATTCAACACTCATTTGCTCAGCTCCTTCTACCCCAGAACTAACCTCTCTCACCCAAAAAGTATTCAGTACAGTAGAAACATGGTTCTCTAATCGCTTCCTCTTACTAAATGCCAAAAAAACCAAACTTCTTCTTTTTCTCCCACAGCTAGAACCTCCCCTTTAAATTTCTCCATCTCTTCAAACAGCGCCACTGTTATCTTACCTGACACTTCAACTAAATTATTAGGCGTTACAATTGACAATAAACTCTCTTTCGACCTACACATTAACAACTCCATAAAGTTAGTTAACAGAAAGATAGGATCCTTATATCGAATCAGACCTTTTCTAACACCACCTACCAGAACAAGGATTGCTCACTCTCATCTTATATCAACTCTTCTATATGCTGCGCCTATCTTCACTAACCTCAAAAAAACCAGCCTTAGCAAACTGACAACCTGCTATAATAACATTGCCCGCTTTGCTACTGGTAATCCCTATAGAACTCATCACTGCCTCAACTTACAACTTCTAGGCTGGCCTGAGTTTCAAAACTATCTTTTAATCCATCAACTCTGCATTGCCCATAAAATACTATACCAACCTAATAACACCCCATACTCTCTCAACTCATAACCCCATATAAAATCTCAACTCTCTGCTCATCCAGCAAACTTCTGACAAGCTCAACAAAGTCTAATAATAATGCTGGTGACTCTCTATTTACCAATGCTATTGGGTCAAAATGGAATTTGTTACCCACTAGCTTAACAAAGATAGCTTCATTGCGCCTCTTCAAACAAAACATTAAAAGGCATTTCCAAAATCACTGGCTTTGCTCCTGTCATAAACCTGATTAGTCTATCTCTATTACTACCCAACAGAACCTTTCTATTCCCATCCTCATTATTTCCCCTTACCCTTGCTCCTTTCCATATAAATCCAATCAATTCTTTTGTCCCTACTTGTTAATTGAGAATTGAACTGTATGGAGTAGTCATAGTAACTAACTCCTGTACTAGTATTTTACACATAAGAGTGTTATCTTTTATTTTTATTTTTATTTTTATATGTTTTTACTTGCTAACTCTATTACTAACTCTTAGATGTTTATTATTATTAGTACTGTTAGTACATTTTATATAACAATTTGTGTGTGTAAACTTTTTTACTTCTTCTCAGAATGTATCTCACTTTGTGGAGCTTTTCTCCCCGGGCCTCTACTGAAAATGGAAATTCATCCAGCTAGACTAGCCCGGTCAACAAATGTAAAATAAAATAAAATAAATAAAATAAAATTTATTCTCTCTATTACATGAAAAACAAACCTTTCATAGTTGCTGCAAGCCTAAGCATGTCTAGAGGGTGGGTTGTTGAAGTCCTTAAGTCTGATGTCTGACAGGTTTTTGGCCACTCTTATTTTGAAAGGGTTAATTGCTTTTTCAATGTAAAATGTTTTGCATTTTCTGCAGCTTACCTGGTATACTACAAATTTACTATTACGGTTATATCTGCCATTGCACACATATTTCTTGTTTGAGTTTGACATATTAAATAGTTCTTTTGACACATAAATGCACAACATCTGCAGCCAGGGGGTGGCAGGGGAAAGTTCCTACTTGTAATTATGTGGGTGCACTAATTTCTTTTACATTTTCTACCCAACTTCTAATGTTTCTTCCTTTTCAATAAATGAAGGGTGGTTGTTGGTCTAGAATCAAAATGATTGATTGGTTTCCCAGAATAATATTCTAGTTTTTGACCATTTTTCTTCAATGGACAGTGCTGTTATTTTTTCAACTCTATAACCATCAAAGGAACTCCTGAATTGCTGTCTTAAGCAATACCCTGCCCAACAGAATCAGTCATTTTTTTTCACCAGATATTAACTGTAAAGTTCACTCTATAAAGAGTTAGGGAAATTCTGTAGTGTCCTGGTCAAAATGCCCTTAGAGACTTTGAAAACCACCTTAAGTTGTTGTTGTGTCTTTCGGCTTTTCCCGGTTAGGGGTCGACACAACGGAACTCTGGTCCGCTAATGATTGGCAGATAGATTTTTTACGTGCCGAGTTGCCAGCCCTGACGCACAACCTTCAATGAAGGTACACCCATTCACACATGTCTCCACACAGAAGATGCTCTAGCTGAGAATCGAACCGGACAGCATCTTACTGTGAGGCGACAACGCTACCGCAGCACCACCACCACCACCTTAAGTCTCCAGTAAAAATATAGCATTTGGGAGTAATATAACCAGCAAATACAGATAAGTAATAAATATTGAGGACATTTTATGCTCTCAGCAGATAATCTTCAGTTTTAAATGGATCCACCAAAAATATTGACACTACATGCCTTGAAACACAATTGCTAGCAAGAAGCTGTCTGAAACCATAAGACCATTAAATCAATCTTTGCAACACATGAACTCATGGCTGTACAGTAATCAAGTAAATGCATCACAACGTAAAAAAACTAAAAATAATTTTTTTGAAGGAGTAAGCCCCGCCCCCACATCCCCTTACATAATTATTCTCACTCCAAGTTTACTGTCCCCGAGAGAAAGAGTGAACACTAAAGCAGGAATACAATCTCCTGCTGCTGTTTTATAACTTGTAACAGTTCAGATTAATAATGCATTTTAATGCATTAGTTGGAAACCGTAATCCAGTTTATGTGAGAGTTCATTTTCTAAGTTGCCTTTTCTGCATCAGCTGCTTTAATAGTTACTGAAGTCCTGATGTAGTTTTCATTGTTTTACAGAATGGATTTGATAACAGAGGAGCAGGACAGACTTCTCATTCAGGTGATCATTTGAGGTTTTAGTATGATTGCGCAACCATGGAGTTTATATATCTTCTGGAAGGGTATGGATATACAGGTGGTGCTGGCTTGTTCCCGTGCAAAAATATTGTTTTTATGCTTGCTCTATGTCTTCAATATGTCTGCAGTATACTATTAACTAATACAGCTTTGAGCATTTTATTGTGTTTGCTTTGTCTTAGCTGGATTCATTTTTGTGTGCTTTGATGTGATGACATGCACACACATACATATATATATATATATATATATATATATATATATATATATATATATAAATATATAGACAGATAGGTAGATTGATAGATACACACACACACACACACACACACACACACACACACACACACACACAAACACACACATATATATATATATATATATATATATATATATATATATATATATATATATATATATATAGATTCACTTTATAATCTTGAAATACTAAAATACCGAATTTTATATCTCGAGACTATAAAGCCGAAAGCCCACAAAACCGACACCCAAAACCGTGAAATTCAAAATCGTGATCATTCACACACACACACACACACACACACACACACACACACACACACACACCATCACACAAACAAGCACACATAACACCTGCCTAATGACACTACAACAAACAAAACAACACACACAAACACAACATAACAAACACACCTACCCTACCTATGAGCAGGGGGGCAAGCACCCCTGCACCCCCGCTACTTATATATACTAACTCCAAGGTCGCACTAAACACACAAACACATAAAACTCACCATTATACACACTCACACACACTAAAATCCCTAACCAATACCCTTACAAGAATACCACTTACCTGAATCCCCAGCTAAATCCACAAACTGCACCGCACATCACGAATGTGACAACACAATGGCGGATTTGACATTTCTGCATTCAATATTTAGTTTCTCATAACTGCACTTTCGACTTTATAGTCTTGAAATACTAAAATTCGATATTTTAGTATTTTGAGATTTTAAAGTGAAACTATATATATATATATATATATATATATATATATATATATATATATATATATATATATATATATTTATATATATATATATATATATATATATATATATATATATATATCTATATATATATCTCCCTTCCTGAAGTATAGTACAGGATATTTCATTTATTTAACTGTAGACTCCATCAAATTTTGAAATTATATATATTTTATTGGCATACAAGCAAAATTATGCAAACCAGACTAAAGAGCAATGTGGATTTCTGCAGAAACAATGTGATTAATAAATGCTTTGAAGTTTCAGCCACTGGCAGCAATGAAGTGTGGGTGGTATTCATAGTCCCATGCTGCACGTGAGTGTAAAGGTAATCTGCAAATAGCACCACTGCACTAATATTTAAATGAACAAAAGGCACCCAGCTGGTGTCAGTTGTAGAGTTTCTCAGCTCAGCAATGAAAGACTGTCATCACATTTGCATGTCTGAAGCAGTGAAAAATGAATAGATACCTGTGTAGTTATGTGTAGAAGAACGTGTATATATGTGAAGTCATGAATGGCCTCAGGCATTTGCATGAGCCTATGCAGACCTCTTAAGATTTTCTACGAGAACTTTTGTGGAAATGAGATGAGCACTACTGGCCAGCAACTTATCCAAACTGTTTCAAGGTTTTTCTTTTCATCTTAAAGGGTTTTCTTATATGGACATCTTCTTTGGAGAGGTTTATAAGATTGGAACAGGGAAGATAGGAAAGCCACAAATACAGAGGAGAGAGCGAGGACAAGGGAAACACAAAAGGAACATATTAAGAAGATTATTCTGGAAGAGGGGGTAGATGAGGGGCACTATGCTTTTTGTAGGACTAGAACCTCCTTTTTCTAATGTTTTTAAGAAGGATGTTAGAGAAGGAGCAAGGGTTGGGGGTGTAGGAGAGATGCTAGGGAAGATGTAAGGAAGCTAAGACATAAAACACAGGCAACATATACAGGAACACTATGGTGGGCTGAAATTGTGGAGTGACAAAGCATATAGCAGGCAGATAGACACAAAGGGAGGATAAGGAGGTTTGTGATGCAGTCACCATCCTGGTCCAGAGTAACCTCAATAACCCCCCTCTGATGGACTTGAAGGGGGAACCCTAATGGTGTGGGGATGACTCGATGCATGGAGCTGCTTGGATCAGCAAGTCTTATACCTAGTGGATGAGAGATTAAAATTGCTGTAATTGCCTCTCTATGTCCTATCATGGTGGTGCCTTACTATCATATTTGTAAGGTAATACACTTTTATATAATTTAATATTCATTATTTATCACACTAATGATTGTATCATCCCAGCTAAGCCACTATCATTTGGTGCTTGTCATAATTATTGGCAATCTCCTCTAGGGATGTGGAGATACGAGAAAAAATAAAAGAAAAACAAAGTTACTTACTCATCCCACCTCTGTGTGTATTCTGGCCAAAATCAATACAGTATTTCCAACTTGTGTTATCTTTATTAATAAAGCTCAAAATGTTTATCACTATATCCTACCCATTCCATGCTTTATTTTCTAATGCAGTTCACTGTCTTGGTCTGAGTATATGCAGCAAGTTACTGTGCAAATACGGACTGGGCATTGGGGAAGTACTATTGCAAAGTTGAGTAAAACTATTGTGGGTTATGCCTGCCTTTGCTCCAAAAAGGGTACAGTATAAAACCTTAAGTAAATTGTTACAGCCAGTACTGAACACACCTGAGATGATGCATTCAGGGGCACCACAGTGTCTGCGGAGGGAAGGAAGGATTGATAATTGATGTATTGATGTGTCTGCTTCTGAAAGCTGTGTTACCATGGCAACCTTGTTGATAGTCATTTTCACAAGATCACATTCTAGGTGGGTTGTTAACTTTACAATCAATTTCAAAGGTGCAAGGAATCATTGCCATTAATATTCAGCTCAGTATATGTGTCTATAATTGGTAATAGTCCTGTGCTGTGCAATAAGAGCCTCATTATTAATATATTTTATTCAGCAAGGCATAAAGCATTACAGTTTGTATCAGTACAAACATATTCAGTTTTAAGCAGTTCAGAAAAGTTCTTCACATCTCCTCTTGGCTGGGTGTACTGCCTTGGTGTACACGACCAGTGTATATGCAAAGCTCTTAAGATTTACTACGAGAACCTGTGTTAAGCTGAGATGAGCTCCACTGGCCTGCATCTTACCCAAACTGTTTCAAGGGTTTTTTTTTTCTTTTCACTTAAAGGTTTTTCTTATATGAATACCTTGTTTGGAGGGGATTTAGAAGGTTGGAAGGAAAGCTCTGGAAACCACCAAAACATTAGCAATAGCAGTTTATATGTGGGTGCATTTTAAAATACAAGTTGAAGTAACTATTACATTTTATGAATCTATTAATACACCACAGTTACAGCTATCAATATAGTGAAACTGTCTGAGTAACCTGCAATGCATAACAAAAACAGCAAATTAACATTTCTTGACAAAGTACTTCAAATGTGATTTTCAGATGGCAGCAATACCCCTTTTTCGAATAGTTATGTGACCCATTGACCTTATACTGCCTTGCCTAATTGAAAACTGAATTCTGCAGTACACATGGATGTAATATAAGCACATACTCTCTCTCTCTCTCTATATATATATATATATATATATATATATATATATATATATATATATATATATATATATATATATATATATATATATATATATATATACATACACATATATATATATTTATTTATTTAAGTTTGATGACCGGGGAAGTCTACTGGGTCAAGAAGAGCCTGTTTTGAGTGGAGGCCTGGGGAGAAAAGCTCCACAATAATTGCAAGTTACATTTCACATGTTACAAAAGGACATAGTTCATACAGCAAATTAAACATTTACAGATAAGCTCCATGATATTTGCAACTGGCTTATATATATATATATATATATATATATATATATATATATATATATATATATATATATATATATATATCTTAGTAAATCAATGACCCACTACATAAGCAATCATTAAATTCACCACAAATGGTTGAAACTCATAATATCAAAAAAAATGTTTTATGCAGGGGGACAAGCCAGTCTGTACACCCATTACCAACTCTGAGGTGACATAACTACATGTTCAATATAAAGAATGTGTGATCAAGCCAATAGAACCCATATATCCCACACACACACACACACACACACACACACACACACACACACACACACAGAAGCACACATGCACACACACACACACACACACACACACACACATAAACACACACACACACACACACACACACACACACACACACACACACACACACACACACACACACACACACACGCACACACACACACATACACGCGCACACACATCTACTTATAGGAGTGCTATACAGAAGTTATTGCTGTATGCATTTATCTCATGGTGAAACTCTGGTGTTTTCTGTTGGTGGTACATTT
>NC_056728.1:1748184685-1748192185 GCF_019279795.1 Protopterus annectens | reverse complement strand
CACTTAATACTATGAATGCTGTTAGCCATTACTGAGTGCTGGATGAGTTTTCTCTAATGCAATGAGAATTGCCTTACCTACAACACTCCATTATCCACTCAAATACACAACTCTATAACAGAAATGTGACTCTGTTGATCAATGTGCCATTTCTATATACAATCAACATTTAAAACTGCAAAAATAACACAGAATTGCGAAGAGAATTCTGCTCCTTCTGCAACCTGTGACATGGGTATCTACACCATCAACATCGCTGCTTCATAAATGTACTAACATCAAGACTGCTGTGAGAAATCCACAAGTTTCTGCAGTCTCAGACTTTCAAGATGCAGCTTAGAATCCTACCTTAGTTATCACAAATTGCAGTATTGCTCACTAATGTCTGTCATTTAAACCAGGACCTCCAAACAGGATGAACATGCAAGTACAGAAACAAACACAAATTCACACAGACACACCTACACACACATGCAAATACATGTATACATGTGCATAGGCATTCACACATGTGCACAAGCACACAGACACACACACACACACACACACACACACACACACACACACACACACACACACACAGACACCAATTCCCTTATTAAACCCCCTACTATGACCACTGAGTTAGACACACATATGCACACACACACCACTGAGACCACTCATATCTCTGCATACGCACACAGATGCATGCACTCACATGCACTCCTTCACAATCTTTCTAGTAAACTCCTCAACACTTACCACAGGAAGAGGGTTGGCATAATGAATAAAGTCTTAGCCTCACAAAGTGCAAGGTTTGATTCTGACCTCTGATTATTAGCTAAGCTTGTAAGAGTCTGCAGACTGATAACCTTTAAACCTTCTCTGCAGTTTCTGCCATAGAAAGGTAGATGTTTATCTCTGATTATCTTTGGTCAAATTTTAAGGGGGGGGGGGGGGTTTAAGTCCTCACACACTCAACTACTCTGTATGTGACAAGCACCCCCATGTCATCAAATTTAAAATTAACAACCACATCCAGAAAGTTTTCCATAGCAAACATCATCCAATAAATACATAAACATCATCAACCATCAATGAATCGCATACTAAAACATCACCGTTTGCAATCATCTTGCCACGAATAATAAGGCTTTACTCTATAGCCTCTTTATATATCAGGTAGCGTATAGTTTATACTTATAATCTTTATTCCCTCTTTTCCCATTTATCTTTTTCCCATAACCCCCACCCTATTCACATACCACACCAGCCTTTCCCTGCTATATACCTCTACCTCTGACTCTGTGTTCAACATACTCAATACAGCAGTTAAACAATGCTGACATATTATTTCCATTCTTCCTTTTAGTCTAAGTAGGTTTTATTTATTTATTTATTTTACATTTGTTGGCCGGGTTAGTCCAACTGAGCTGAGTAGCCCTTTTTCAGCAGAGGCCTGGGGAGAAAAGCTCCACAATATTACAGTAAATCTTTAAATAGAGACAGATGACAAAAATTGGTTTTACAGAGAATAGTCAGCACATAGAAAATTAGAGAAAATTAAATTTTCTGAATCTCACTACAGAAGATACTCATCATAAAAACAAGCTATCAAATATCAGTTTCATTTTACGACTGTTTTAGTGTTGTACGCTAGGAGAAAATAACTGGGTTGGTGACAGTTATGATATAAAAGTCAAAGCAGATGAGGTATGCAGGGGCCCTAGTTGGACTGTCTGGGATTTAAGGAAGTTGTGTACAGAGGCAGGACCACTGAGATTTTCGATATTCTCTTGCTGCAGCTTTGAATTGCTTAAAGTTTTTTCAGGATCTGATTTCTAGCGGAAGTTTGTTCCAAGATATAGAAGAATGTTGACTATAGAGGTTTTAACCAGTTTTGTTGTTGGGTTTGCGTATTTGTAGCAGGTCTTGGTGAGAGCTGCATAGCTGCCTGGCAGGGTTGTAATGTGAGATGAGAGGAGATAGACTGGGACAGTAAAATTTCTGGTAGAGGATGGAGTGGACTATAAGGACTTGAGAGAGAAGTAGCTGGTGGCGAAGCTCAAGCCAGTTTAGATGTTTTAGAGCAAGACAATGGTGAGATTTGTTGGTTTGTTGTTCTGCAAATCTAGCTACCTTATTGTAAGTTGTCGCTATCTTGGCTAGTAATGTAGAGTTTAGAGTTGTAAGAATTTGGGAGCTGTAGAATAGGCTAGGTCGGCATGCGAGGGGGTAATTTTAGCTTTGGTTGTGAGGACCTTTTTGTTTTGATAGAAAAGCCCAAGTTTCTGGTGTGTTTTTTTGATACAGTTGTTCATATGTATGTCAAATTTAAGTTGATCGTAAGTTATGACTCCTAAGAGTTTTGTGTTTTCAGCAGTAATGGAGGTGTTATCTAGGGATAATACTGAAAAACTGGTTTTGAGGTAGGTGAGGTTTTTTAGGAAGAAAAAGAAGGAGTTTAGTTTTTTTGGGTTAAGAATAAGCTGATTTTGAGAAAGCCAGGTTTCCACAGAGTTGAAGGATTCTTGGGTAGCAGTGATAGGTCTGCCACCTAGACTGTAAGAGAAGGACAGTTAGTGGTGAATGAGTAGCAATGGTAAGGCACTGAAATTGTATTTAAACAACCTATCTGCCACATAGGTGTGTGTGCGTGTGTGCTCATGTGTGCATGTGTGCATGCGAGTGTGTGTGTGTGTGTGTGTGTGTGTGTGCGCATTTTTTCAATCTGTAATTTAGTATGCATACGGGTAGATAGCCTAATCTTACACTACTTCTTCATCATACCAGTTACTAATCCTCTGTCCTTGTCTGTTTTCAATCCAGGTGGCAGATAGGTTGTTGAAATACAATTTCAGTGCCTTACCATTTCTACTCATTCACCACTAACTGTCCCTCTCTTACAGTCTAGGTGGCAGACAGATCAATCCAAAGTATATTCTTTATATCACCATTGTTACTTACTAACCTCTTAACGTTTCCTTCTTTCTGCACTCTAGTTAACTGATTGACTAAACTAACATACCTTTTTCAAGTCCACATTTCTGACCATTAGACCCTTACCATATCCCTGTTATATTGTTTAGCTGGCATATAGTATGATCACATGCATCTTCTTTAAACACTTGCTACTTACCAACCACTAGGCTTCACTTTTTTCACTGTCAAGGCAGCAAATACACTTGCCTCATAGCTCTTCTTCCATTCCGCTATTACTACTTGCATTTTTAATCATATTCCCTGTCCTCTGAAATCTTAAATGATAGTCTACTTGGCAAATAGGCTAAAGACTCCTCACCAGCATTAACAGAAAAAGATTCTACTTCATCCCTTCAAAATCTTTTTCTTACCTCTCGTAACCATCCAAGCACCACTATTCCCACTACCTTTCTTTGCACTCTTCCCACACTCATAAACTTTGCAATTCATTCTTTCTGCTAGATCTCACACAATACTATGATCAAAGCAATGTCATCAGACCTACTCCTACAATTCAAAATTCCCTCACGACACTTCCAGTTCTAATAAATAGCTGTGCATATATTACAAATGCTATATCACTTCACTGCCCACAGCTAAAAGACAGCTATTCATTTCCTGTCACACTATCCAGATTAAAATAAGCCTCCTGCTCCTTGAATTTGGTAACAAACTGAAATACATCCATCATAAGCAATTTCTTATGCAAACCTCTCTAGAAAAATCATCAAATTGTCTAACAAAAATTAAAGGTCTTCCTTTAAGAATGTTCTACCTAATATTAAAGTTGACTCAATCTAGAGATAACCAAATGAATTCAGGACCATCTCAACTTCACACACAATCTACTAATACTACTGCTAAGGCCTTTAAAATGGCCTGACAAATGCATGTAGTCTAAACAATAAATTGATGAACTTGGAGGCTTGGTTAGTAGCTGATGAAAGACGACCACTGCCCCTCTACTTTTGTAACAGACAACTACTACATCCTCAGTGATATAAGAAATGGATGCAGATTCAATAAAGCCTACATAGCTTGCTAAAACCATCTGTGCATCACAGTAGAATGCCAATTTGTATTCAGTAAGCAGCTCTACACTCCGTGTAGCGGCACACAAACCTGGTAAACATCAGGGCATGCTAATTGTAGCATAAGCAGCTGAAATGTATGCTAATCAACCAATCCAAGATGGAGGAGCTATTCAACAAGCTATAAAGCAAGTGTGTGCACTCAGTGCAGGTTCTGGCCTTGAATTCCAAATTCTATTAGAATACAGCCACAGAAACTACTCTACACAGAAAGAGTGTTAGGGACTGCGTTGCTGTCCTGCATGTGTATGTGCAACAGACCCAAGTCTACGCTGCTGCTGCTAATAGACCTTGGCCAAGGAGAAGGGTGCTCAGATCCCATTTAATTTTTCATGGTCTGCATGAGGTGAAAATAGTAAGGCACTACAGGGTGGATAGAGACACACTACAGGAACTCTGCAACCTCTGTGGTCCTCAACTGAGAACAAGGGTAAATAGAGGGGAACCAATACCAGTGGAACTAAAGTGTGTGCAACACTTAGAATATTAGCAACAAGAACCTTCCAGAGACCAACAAGGAATATGCTGGGCGTGTCATAGACATCAGCATCCAGGATCCTCCATCAATTCCTGAATGCTATGCCACAGCATGCCAGTGACTACATATATTTTTCCCGGACACCTGAGGACAGAGCTACAACTATGCAGGATTTCTACCCTATAGCACACTTTACTGAAGTCCTGGGTGCCATAAACTGCATGCACATTGAGATCAAAGCACCATCCAGGTAACAGGGAAGAGTGTACATAAACAGAAAGGGTTTCCACTCCATTAACTGCCAAGTTGTGTATAATGCTAAGGAAATCATACTGAATGTATGTACTGCCAACCCCAGCAGTTACCCTGACTCCCATATGCGGCACAACTCTCAATTATATCAGAGGTGTTCTGGGGGGATATCCCACAAGGTAATTTACTGGGTAATGCAGGGTATGTACTTGAACTGTGGCTGATGATGCCCATCAGAAATGCTCAAACAACAAATAATAGAAAGCATGTGTTTGGGCTGCTGAAGTCACAGTTCCAGTGCACAGATACATCAGGGGGAGCACTGCATTACAATCCTCATATTTGTGCTAAAAGTTTCACTGTCTGTGCTATCCCTCACAATATTATCCTGAGAAAAAAGCTTCAACAGGAACATGAAGGAGAAGGGGCATACATCCCACCACCACTGGCAAGGTCACCACAACCACATACAGGTGAGGAGTCAGAGGGTTAACCACCAGCCACTACAGGTGTAGGTAGATGTAGGTGTGCACAATATGCCCCCACCCTTGCCAAGAAGCAATGGATAGCACACATGTTCACCAGCTAAGGGGATACAACTTTCATCCTATGCACATGCATACAGTAAAATTGATGTCAGGTAACATTCACAACCTTTGCATACCCATGTAATGGCTGTGCACTGCTAGCATTGCACAGAGTCAGCCTCGAATTAAAACATTTGTAACTGACAGACTATCGAGGTAAGTGCTCAACCTAGAACAGGAAAATAAATGGCTAGGAGCACAAATGAATAGCAGATCCTTACACACTGTTACATGCTAATGTAACTAAGCAGAAGGTGGGAGATTTTTAAAGCAATGACATTAATATGTGACAGCAATGACTTATGCCAATAGATGTGTTCTCTAGCAACTAAAAGGCTTCTTGCATCAGAGACACACAATACAAAAACCTGTAAGAAAGCATCACAAACACACACACACACACACACACACACACACACACACACACACACACACACACACACACACACATATATATATATATATATATATATATATATATATATACACTAAGCACCCAGTCAGCTATGCACCCTGTGCATCAGACAAAAGACATATGTATACCTGAATCCAAAAAAATAGAATCAAGGAGATGGCACTGTTATCAACATTTGCACAGGCTGTAGTTTGTGGGGGGCAGGAGGCCAAGACTGACACAAAAGGTAGTGAATGTGTATGAGTAAGAAAGACAGGAAGCCAGAAATTTAGATAAATGATCAAACAGCCACTGAGACAGAATGAGCTGTAAGCCTTACGAATGACCCATTTACCTGTTATGTGTGTATATCTGTATGGGCACTCAAGGTGAAACGTGTGAATGTCTGCAAGAACACAGTCAAGCTCTGTATTAGCTCTACACCCTGGCATGTCAGACCAGTGTGAGCTGTGCTTGGTAAAGGTAACAGTTCATCATCATCACCCCCCAACCAAGAGAACTGGCTCTAGCAGGAGTTCCACTTTTACGTCCATGCCCAGGGTCAAATGTGCTGCTGCGACCTGAATATGACTGATGTCTGTTGGATGAGCTCTCCTCACGAGTACGTCCAGGACCACTACCCCATGCCTACCACATCTGGGTGTGGATACCTCAATCACTGATGGAGCAGTGGAAGTACTGCCACTACGGGAGCATGATCAGGCATGGACACATTGTCTAACATCAGATGATGATGCTGACCTAGGTTCACATGGATGCTGTTCCCTCCCAGCAGATATTCCATCACAGACACTGCCTGTTCCACTGTGTCATTCACCCGATGTGTTGAATCGGCTACACGGAGGAGGCAGTCATGCATGTCCGCCTGTGCCATATCTACAACCCTAAGCATGTGATCAGAGGCTCTAGTGGAACATGTCTGCACCTCCATGATGGCCCTAAGCATATGTCAAGTGGCACATAATGACCAGAATCAGGTGGAGGGTGGACAGCAGGCCTCCTCCAAGTACTCCTAGAAACCCTCCTGCATAGCACCTCACCCATACTTTGGCTATGGCCAGAGTCAACTGGCACTGAAGCCACAGTAACCACACTACCTTGATCAAGTGTGTCACCCTCCACCTGTGCAATATCCGAGGGCTCAGTGGAATAGGTATGTGTAGGTGTACTGACTGTGTATGAGGGAAATACAGGGACATGTGAATGTCAACCACAGTGTCAGATTCAACCTCTGCACCCCTGACTGTACCTCTGTTTGGCCATCGTCATCATCAGAGTGTACCAATACTCGGACATCAGATGGGAAGAGTCCTACATTTCCACTCTCAAGATCACCTATGATATTAAGCAACAAACAGGAATGAAAATAATGCTGCACTAAATATTTGAAACAATTTGTATGATAACAAACTAACACCGGTCATAATATCGCAGATGGTACAGCAATACACACTCATTGCACCCACCTCACAAACAGAGATAAATGCATATATCTGACAAATGGTAATCAATACTCAAAGAAAAAATGTTGGTTTACCATGTGCAGATGACTCCACACTTGGTAGGGAGGATGGTCCTGGCAGAAATGAATCAAGGTAAGGATATAAATTAAACATCACAATTGCAATAACAGGGGGATTGTAAATACACACTTTTGCCTATATGTCTGTTAAGAATAGTAAGGATATAAATTAACACACAATTGTTTTCTTA
>NC_056728.1:1748179069-1748184185 GCF_019279795.1 Protopterus annectens | reverse complement strand
AAATTGCTTTGTGCTTATAATAAGGTATTGACCACGCATACTTTTTTGCTTCTATGTTTTATCAGTTAGGCATAAAAATGTTTAATCAGGATTAGGTAGTGACCCAGCTTAATTGGTTTGTAAAATGACTACTCTCTTTGAATAGTACTTTCCATTTCAATGTTAGCGTCTGATGAAGCAGGGTGTGCCTGTTAGGCGCTTCACGTTTCACTATGTTTTTGTGTTTATCATTAAAAGTGAAGTTAGGTTTTACATTGGTTTCATCACTGAAGACTTTGACGACTTAAAGGCTTTGAAAACTGATTCACCTCTGTTGGTTTTCTTCCTTATTTATATATATATATATATATATATATATATATATATATCTATATATATATATATATATATATATATATATATATATATATATATATATATATATATATATATATATATATATATATATATATATATATATATATATATATATATATATATATATAATATATATTATATATATGTGTATGCGTATATAAATATATATATATAAAATGTGTGTGTGTGTATATATATATATATATATATATATATATATATATATATATATATATATATATATATATGTGTGTGTGTGTGTGTGTGTGTGGGTATATATAAATGTGTATGTGTGCAGACATATATATATATATATATATATATATATATATATATATAAAATAACAAGAATTGCTGGTATACGAGGTAGGCAGTTTATATCAATAACAAAGAAGCAACAGGTATTCAGACCAAAATAAGTAATGGTGGTATAAAAGTCATGTCAGTACCAGCAATGCATCCAGGTAGGAAGTTTCAACTTGTAGTTCTTGTGATGTTCCTATATAACAGTGTAGGATGCCCTTCACCAGTATGAAATAGCAAGTGGACTTTGTATAAGACCACTCAGAGTAATCCAAATAAAGGAACACTTCGTTGTATAAGAGCTTGAAGTAGAGATGTAATCTTCCGTTTTATGCTGGTGACGGGTCATACTGTTGGAAAGTACAAAATTTTAACTTAACGGCGTTGCACAGGTTTTAAGCTGGGTGGATATCAAAGTTCGTTTTCCACAACTCCTCAGTATTCACCTCATGAGCGAAAGCCGGATTTGCGTGAAACAAACAGTAAAGCATCACACCTTTTCATAGATGTTCCCAAAGGATTCTGTTCCTCTTCTAGAATTATTCTTACCTCACGCCGAACAAAGTGAACAAGGGTTAAGGATAGTGATTGAAACATTCACCTTTTAAGGCTCATAGAGCACCAGGGTTGCATAAATCTTGGGGGTAATTCACCTCCACGAACATAGCTGATTATTAATAATAAAGGGTTTATAATACTATATAAGCCTTCGCAGTTCATATAAATAAACTTTTCTTCGCAGAAATATACAACCGTTACTTTAGAACATGTGAAATAAAATAAAAGGTATTTATTGCAATGAAAATCGGCAAAGCGCTTTCACTAAAGTAGCTTCTTCGGGCCGTTACAAATGCATTTACTGACAAAGCCCTTTATATAACATTCCCAATTTCAAATTGTCATACTTGTCATTTCCTGTGATGTCAAGCATGTCAAAATTTACCCATCTCTTTATGTCATTCTATTAATAACTAATTAAATCTACTTGTAATTTTATTGTAATAATTAAAACACTCATAAACTGCATACAAACTCTAATTCTACACCATAAAATGAGTATAAAATATGTTTAAACATACTAATACGTAACTATATTACCTATGCATAAGATATCTAACAATTCATTTATAAATTACATTTCTAGTAAACGAAATATCTAGAATGCATTATTTAAAATACTTGTCTCACATAATATATATATGTTCTTTAATAGAGCTTAACCTTTTAAGCATATTTGTTATGTGAACTTACGCCTCATTTTATTTTACCATTTTTGTTTATTACCTACTTGGACCCTATTTCAGTCGCATGAGGCCGGACTCTTTTAAAAACTTCTTCTTATACCAAGCGGTATAATACATTTTAGTGTACAATTAATCTACTTCCTGTAGTAATACTATGCTTTGGTTTCAGGTATGAATTATATAAGAAACTCACACTTCACTTCGCTGATACCCTTGTGACATAGCTCAAATTTATTCATAAACAGAGCTTGCCTTTTAAACATAGAGACATTACGTTATGTTCATTTCAATTTCCATAAGCCCATTCTGGTTTGATTAACGGACCTTTGGCAAGTTCTTCGTGTGACATTAATAAACTATGATACATATAAGTCTAAAGATAGTCTAAATCCTGTAGTTGTGCAATACACTTATTTCATAATAAGATTATATAAAGAGAGATGTGTATATAATGAAATAAAATAATAAAGTGCTATACTAATAATTTAATAATCATCAAAATGAATATCTAAATCATGTTTGCAATAATTATCAGTATAAAAAATGTACCAAAATGTACTTATAAAATATGCTACATAAATATTTAAAATAATATATACATGTGTTTAAAACACAGCAATAATGTATGATTGTATTTTAGAGAGAAGATGAGAAAGTGGTTTTGTCTGGAGCCTGCATAAGCAAATGTGGCAATTCATGTTTTGTTGTAATGATTGTGTGTGCTATGTATATTAAAGGCTTGTAGACATATATGTAAACTTTGGCCTGAGTATAACTATATGATGGAATATTATATGTGAAAACTATAGGATTTACTATATTTTTCTATGATACTGTGTTACTAAAGGATATTTTTAAAACTTGTAACCCACTTTTGTAGTTTACGATTATTGATGACATTAGCCACTGTGTATATCCTATCTATTTTTTCTTATTTCTAGTCTTCTAGCACTTTAATATGGGTTTGATAGGAATTCTATCGTTTTAACTTGGGTACCTGATCTGCTCCTCAGACCCGAATGATCCATTTTAAGTTTCATATTCTTCTGTTCTATTACATATGTCTCCCACCTCTTTCCTATTAGTATGGTTATTCTAGTAGGACCATGAATTTAAAAGAAACTGTGTTCAGGGGATGTAATGTAATAACATGTTTTGACAGAAACATTATTCAGTGACACGATTCTGATGTTATATAGAAATGTTCTCTTATTAGATCTCACACTCAAGCGTCTTTGTCCACGAGTCTTGCCTACATAAAATGCAGGACAAGACTTGCACGATATGCGCAATGTACACAATGTGTGTGGTATTACATGTGGCTCACCCTTGGCCTTTCACATGTATACAATTGTATGTGATGTATTAGGGTGTTTAAATGTTACTGATGTATTACCATGCTATTCACAATATTGGCATTTTTGACAGGGTTTCATAACGGAATTGTGATGTTTCCTCCCTGTTTCACTATCAATTCTGTTTGACCCACATTGTAACAGCATTCTATATAAATTGTTTTGTTTTTATATGTATATTTTGCAGGAGACTACCCTACTATTTGAATATCTCAGATCCACCTATCAATTATACTAATACTTTCCTTAAATCCTCTTTTATATTCTTTATATCTTGCATGTATAATGCAGTAATACTCTAGTTTGCAGTTTTCTTTCCTCTTTTTATGACTATTTCATGTATTTTCTCTGAATCATTGTAACCGACGAGAGAATGGAGACTCACAACCAGTCCAGTATGTTTGCACCTGCCTATTTTCTGAGTCTGGCTAGCTAACGTCTGCCAGTCTATCACGACAATTTTGTTTTAATTTTAATTATCTCATCATTGTACCCTTTTAGGAGGTGGAGTTTAACACGTGGTGCCTTGGATGGTGTTCTAACACAATTTGGATTAATTCACCGCCTCACTTCATAGAGCTTCAGTATGTGTTAGTGCCAGATCAACCTTCTTTTAAGCCATTTCAACACCTTTGTCATTTGGTATGGTTGTGAAGACAGTGATTGGACGTCAATGCCAACGGTATTTTATCATTGATAGACATACACTGTTGCTTCTTTTATACCTGACATTAAAATTACACGA
Organism: Protopterus annectens; assembly: GCF_019279795.1. Lineage (NCBI taxonomy): Eukaryota > Metazoa > Chordata > Ceratodontiformes > Protopteridae > Protopterus > Protopterus annectens. The sequence continues at coordinate 1,748,180,181 of NC_056728.1, read as the reverse complement.
CATGACTTTTATACCTGCAGCCTATGACACCGGGTCACAGATACCTGCTGTTGCTTCTTTTGTTGTTGATATAAAACTTCTTACATACCTCGTATACTGTAATTCTTGTTATTATCTTTACTATTTTAAGCTGGGTATACTTGAAACAGTAGTGGTAATTTATTACTATATTATTATAACTTTTATCCACTACTACTGTTTCATTATGGCAGAATCATCGAATTCTAATATCGAATTACCATATAACCTAGATACTGTTAATGACCAAGAAAGAAACTAAGATCCTAACTGTATTTAGAAAATGAAATATTTTTGTCAGCAATTCCAAGATGATCTTGTACATCCAAAAGGGATAGGCGTAGCTATGGGCACATCTTGTGCCAATAGCTACATCCAACCCTGAATATAGCTGACACAGGAATTGAGTGCACCTCTTTTCAACGATACTCTTATAGAAAACATGTAAAGGTTCTATATTAGGTTTGTAGATGATCTTTTTCTTTTGTGGGCATCAGACAGTGAAGAATTAGTGGGATTTCTTACAGAGATTAACAAGCATACCAAGTATCTTAGATTCACTATGGAGGTATCTCAATATAAAATTCCATTTCTAGACGTTTATGTTGAGGAAAGTACCTGATGAGTGTGGTTTAAATACGGCATATATGGAAAAGGTTGTTGTAAAGTGCCCTACTCGCATAGAGACAATTATGCATCCTGGATTTTGTATTTAAAAATATAATCAGGGAATAGACTGTATGAGAACTTCACGGCTAAACTCCACCGAAAAAGGGTACAATGATGAGATAATTAAATTAAAACAAAAATTGTCAGATAGATCATATAGACAAGAAGAAATAGACTCAGACATTAGGCAGGTAAATGATACTCGGACCGATGTTGCACAGCCCTACTTCTCTGCTCATTACAATGATTCAGAGAAAATACATGAAATAGTCACAAAAGAGAAAGAAAATCAAACTAGAGTATTACTGCATTATACACAAGATATAAAGAATATAAAGGGGATTTATGAAAAATATTGGGGTATATTGACAGTAGATTCAGAGATATCTAAAATTGTAGGTAGCTCCCCAAAATATACATATAAA
>NC_056728.1:1748169069-1748171569 GCF_019279795.1 Protopterus annectens | reverse complement strand
TCCATCACCACTGCAAATAAGAAAGGACTCAGAGCTGATCCTTGTTGTAATCCCACCTCCACCTTAAACGGATCTGTCACTCCCACTGCAGTCCTCACCACTGTCACACTTCCCTCGTACATATCCTGTACCATAACTACGTGCTTCTCTGCCACTCCCAGGCTTCCTCCTCGCCTGGCTACAACTCTTCTCTAGGCACCCTGTCATATACTTTCTCCAAGTCTAAAGACACAGTGCAACTCCTTCTGACCTTCTCTGTATTTCTCCATCAACACTCTCAGAGCAAAACATTTGCGTCTGTAGTGCTCTTTCCTGGCATGAACCATACTGCTGATCACTAATCATCACCTCCCTTCTTAACCTTGCTTCCACTACTCTTTCCCATAACTGAAGCTGTGACTAATCAGTTTTATCCCTCTGTAGTTACTGCAGCTCTACACATCACCCTTGTTATTCTTAAGATATAGGCACCAAACTTTTCTCCACTTTCCCTCAGGCATCCTCGGCTCCAATTTCATTAAACAATCTAGTTAGAAATTCACTGCCATTTCTCTAAACACCTCCATGCTTCCATTAGTATGTCATCTGGGCCAACAACCTTTCCATTCTTCATCCTCTTCATAGCTGCCCTTACTTCCTCCTTACCTAATCTGTTTCACTTTACAATTCACTATCCCCACATCATCAACCTTCTCTCTCTCTCATTCTCTTCATTCATCAGCCTCTCAAAAATACTCTTTCCATCTACTCAACACTCTCTTGGTACCTTTCCTCTTTTTATCCTTTATCCTTAACCACATGCACCAACATCTTTCCCAGCTCTGTCCCTCTGTCTAGCCCCAATAAATTTTGCAAGGTCCTTTTCTCCCTCTTTAGTGTCAATCTCTGTACAACTCTCCATCGCCTTATCCTTCAACTTTATACCTCTCTCTCTTTGCCATCGCCTCATCTCCTTATACTCATGTCTCACTGTAATACATCTCTTCAACAATCCCAGCTCCACATCACCCTTATTCTTAAAGATAGGGTGCACCAAACACTTTTTTCTCCACTCCTCAGCATCCTGACTTTCCAAATTTCATATTAAACAATCTAGTTAGAAATTCCATTCTGCCATTTCTCCTAGCGCACCTCCATGCTTCCATTGGTATGTCATCTGGGCCAACAGCCTTCCATTCTTCAGCATCCTCTCTATAGCTGCCCCATTCTTGCTAATCTGTTCTAATTTCCTGATTCACTATCCCCACATCATCCAACCTTCTCTCCTTTCATTCTCTTCATTCATCAGCCTCTCAAAAATACTCTTCCATCTACTCAACACACTCTCCTCTTGTGAGTACCTTCCTTTCTGCTATCCTTTTTATCACCCTTACATGCTGCACATCTTTCCCAGCTCTGTCCCTCTGTCTAGCCATCGTACAGGTCCTTTCTCCCTCTTAGTGTCCCAATCTCTCGACACAACTCTCCATACGCCTTTATCCTTAGCTTTTGCCAATTTCTTGCCATGCGCCCATCTCCCTTATACCTGTCTACTTTCTTCATCTCTTGACAATCCTACTTCTTCTGGCCAGCCTCTTCCTCTGTATACTCTCCTGTACTCCTCATCTACCACCAGGTCCCTTGTCCTCCCTTCCTCTGTCCAGGATGTCACACCAAGCACCTTTCTAGCCCAGTTACCCTTACTAGGTCTGCTGTAGTTACTCAGCTATTCGTAACTCTCCACTGCCTCCCAGTGCCTCAAGGTCTTGAACTCTTCCCTAAACTCCACTTCACAATCACCCTTTTTAACTTCCACCATTTAATCTTGGCACAGCTTTCACATTCCTCCTCCTCTTCTTGATCACCAACGTCCATTCTACATACCACCAATCTATGCTGCTTAACCTTTACACTTTCTCCCCCTGCCACCACTTTACAGTCTCCAATCTCCCTTAAGACTGGCCCTCCCTACATAGTATATAATCAACTTGTGAGCATCTTCCTCTCCACTCTTGTCACGTCACCCTATGCTCCACCCTCTCTTTTTAAAATCACGCACATTCACCACATGCCATGTAGTCCACATCCTTTTCGCAAAATCCACAATCATCTGACCTTCTGCATTCCCTCCTCTCTTAACACCATACCTACCCATCACTTCCTCATCCTCTGTTCACTTCACACCCAACATGCCCAGCCAAAAGTCCCAACTCCTGAATCGCACTAGTCTCTCACCCGCCTTTGGGTACACTCACCACAACTTCATCCAACTCACTCCAAAATTTCTTCCATCTTTACCCATTTGAGGAGCATATGGTACTAACAACATTCATCATTACACCATCAATTTGAGTCATAAACATCACTCGGTCAGACACTCTCTTCCACGCCTCTAAAACACTCTTGCATATTGTTCCCTTTAGTATAACCCCTACCCCATTTCTCCTGCCAATCCACACCATGGATAAAAACACTGAACCCGTTTCCTCTAAAACACCTGCCTTACTTCCTTCCATCTGGT